>NW_026937040.1:0-67500 GCF_032062105.1 Saccostrea cuccullata
AATAAGTATAAAAAGATGATGCAACAGATATAAAAAGATGATGCAACAGGTATAAAAAAGATGATGCAATAAGTATTAAAAAGATGATGCAACAAGTATAAAAAAGATGATGCAATAGATCTAAAAGATGATGCAACAAGTATAAAAAAAGATGATGCAATAGATATCAAAAAGATGATGCAACAGATCTAAAAGATGATGCAATAGATCTAAAAAGATGATGCAACATATGTACTGAATTGACCCGGCTATCCTTAGAACCCCCTATCCCCTCCAGGGCTGCACTCCCTTGACCCACCTATCCCCCCCAGGGGCTGCACTCCCTTGAACCCCCTATCCCCCTCAGCCCAAAAGTGCACTCAGTTGACCCAGCCGACCAGGCTCCTTATACTACTCCCATGAGTTCTTGAAGAAAATTTTTAAAGATTTTTCCTATATATTTCAATGTAAAACTTGCATACCCTATTGTGACCCCACCCTACCCTAGGATTAATATATTTCCCAATATATTACTGTGTGAAACTTAAGACAGTTACAAATCAAAAACAGCAGAGTATCGAGTTCTGAAAATTCGGAATGCAACAGTGAAGATGTGGGGGAAACAGGCACAGTTTCCCCCACAATAACATCATCGTACAGGCCACTTGTTTACAAGGACAAAAAAGAGTTACATTCAACTCCCAGCACGGAAATTACAGTATGCATTAAAAATTTGTATTTATTATATATTCTCCCATTGTTCAATCATCATTAAAAGATTTAAATGCAATGAACATGACCATGTCAACCTTAATATAGGATTTCAATGATTCCTTCTATTCCTCAGCTAATCAATTGAAATAATACATAAAAATAATACAGTAGAGTTTTTCCCTTTATATTCCTATGTTAAACTTTGATTCACCTTTTCCATCGTGGTCTCACTCTACCTAAGGGCATAATAACTTGAATCATAACTACCCAAGCCCACTTCCATATTATTATGACCAACCATGCTTGGGCAAAACATTTGAATGTATGGCTTTCATGTTTCAAATATATCGGTACAGTAAAGCTAGTTTAGTACGAACACTGATAGAGCGAGTTCACAAATATAGGGAAGTTATCTTGGATCCCCAACTATGTGAATTTAACGTATTCCTTATACGGATATAACGAATTATGGATAAAGTGAAGTAATTTATAGGTCCCAGTGACTTCGCTACAATCGAGTTTAACTGTATATTCCTTCGATCTTATCACATGACCTTTTTGGGTTCTACTAATTTTTATCTCTTGACCTTGGAGGTGTACACTGAATGTAAACTTTGAAACCAAGTTGAGTTACCTGTATTAAACCGGAAACATCATTTAAAAAGATACTGAAAAAATGAGTATGTCAATTTTGATTTCTCAGTAAATTAAAATTCTCAGTAAATTAAACAAAACATTTATGGTTGTTTAACTAAGGAAAGCACCTGAATAATCATATTTTGATCTTTCAGGAGAAGCATGAACCAGAAGGGGCAATCTCAGGCATGATCATTAGTAAAGATTTTGAAAGGTAAGTGCAAGTGTACATGCTGTGTATATATCTGATATATATATACATGTATATCTTACATTAACAACATACTGCAAAAGACATGGAATTAAAAAAACGAGAGACTTTGGGGCCAAATCGCTCACCTGAGTGACTTTGGTGATGTGGTTCTTTACCAAAATTTCCCCTTGTAATACTTAATATGGCCATACCCCTCCCCTGTCATGATTTTAAAATTTTAGAATCTAAACTTAAATCTGACTAGAATCATGATTTGAACAAGTTAGAATCTATATTACCCTCAGGGTGCTTCCACATTAAGTTTCAACTTTTCTGGCCCAGTCGTTCTTAAAAAAAGATTTTAAAAGTTTTTTCCAAAATATTTTTGTAGTAAAACTCCCTAATGTTCCCTAATATGTCCCCGTCCTACCCCCAGGGGTCATGAGTTGAACAATTTAGAATCTACACTACCCAAGAATGCTTCCCTTAAGGTTAAGCTTTTCCGGCCCAATGATTCTTGAGAAGATTTTTAATGACACTACCCTATTTTTGTCTTTTCTTGATTATCTCCCCTTGTGAAGATACTTGGCCATTTATTTTTACAATTCAAGCTTGCCTTTACCCAAGGATGCTTTGTATCAAGTTTGTTTAAAATTGGCACAGTAGTTCACTTGTCAAATACATAATAGTCTTTTATTCTAATGACCCATGACGTGCCAGGTAGCATTTTCTTCTACACACAACTTTGCCTTTCCAAAAAGGCAAAGTACCTGTGCCAGTGTATATGATTATGAAGGTCTTTTTCCAAATATGGAATGGTTAATATTAACTTTTTGTGTCAATCGCCTATATGGCAAGAGCCCAAACAAAAGTAAAGCACCACACAATAATAAAACTGTACATGTATAATCAACCAAACTCATCTAAATTTGTGTATTAAAAAAATTCAATAAAATAAAAAAAATCCTACCTACCAACCCTATTTATTTCAGCATGTAACTGTAAACAAACCTAGTTTTATTGCCTCTTAAAATGCTACCATGTACATTTCTAATCATGTCTTTGCCTTTCTTTAGAACATTTTTAAAGCTTTTTTTTCACGAAATATTACTTTGTAAAAATCTAATTGCCCATTGCCCCCCCCCCCTTCTTCCCAAATTCAGCCCCAGAGGTCCTTATTTGAACAAACTTATAGTAAATCCTGACTATGCAATAAAGCTTTTACATAAGTTTCATTATTTTCTGATTATTGAGAATTTAACAAAAATGTTTAGGCTAGAGTAATTAGTTGACCCACCAGCGCTGAAGGATATATGCTGATAGAAAGATTTGATGAAGATTTAACTGTTTAATATTACAGACATTGTTTAACATTACAGTCATTACAAATATCAGACAATGAACAGATTTTGCTCAGAAAAGTTCACTTAATTGTTAAGCTTTTAGCTAAGATGAACTGGATAATTTATTTAACCTTAACAAGTTCCATTTTTTTTATTGTAGTGGACAAGCTGACGTAGATGTGGGCGGCAAGGAAGAAACTCAGCCTGCCGAAAAAAGTGTTGGACGAGCTGTTTCCAACGAAAACCTTCTTGTCCCGTGTCCAAATTAATGGAACATGACAAGGCACTAAATTGATTAAACTGTAAGTACACATATTAAATGGTTGTAAGACCATAATTGTATCACAGGCACTTGTGGACACCCCCCCCCCCTCACCTAAAATGTTGATTCACATTGTCTCTGCATATATTTCTGCCATAGTCCATGCTATTTGATTGACTCCTCATCTTGTAAAAATCCCACAATATCTCTTTAAACAGCATTCTAGTCAGAGTTAAAAAGTCCATAACAGTTAAATGCCACAGACGTGCATAGAGAATATATAACCTATTGATAACACCTGAGAAAGTTTATAATATAATAGGTTAGATATTCTCTATGCACATCCGTTGCATTTATCTTTCAAGGAGACGTGTGAATAGACATTAAAGGTTAAAAAAATAAATTCATGTTTTTAAACCCAGAATGACCAGTCGGAGTATAATGTAAACAAACCAGTGTGGCATACCTTTCTCTGTTAAAAAATACAGTGGGGGGGGGGAAGGTTGGAGGGGAACAATTATTTTGGGATTTTCACAATTTTTTTTTCTGTGGTACACATGATGAATAGGTGTAATCAATGTAATTTGTAAAGAAAATGTCCAACAAGCCCACAGATTGAATATCTGAAGTGGGGGGGGGGGGTTCTTCTCCACAAGTACCAGTAAATTATAAGAGTGCAATGGTAAACCGGTTCACGGTATACCGCAATTTATTTTTCCACGGTTCAATTCACGATATGTGAAACTGATATCATGGTTCGGTTCAATCAGTCCGTAATTATCCAAATTGTCCATTTTGGTTCCTCGTTCAAAATTTCAAAATGGCTTCCGCACAAAACATGAGGTCAATGAAACTGCAGAAACGGCAATTAAACTTGTTTCAAGCCTCATATTTAATGGGTCAAGGTTGTCATCACTTTCCTAGGATTAGCATTTGATAAAGTTTAAAGTATATGATGACAAACATCTGACTTTTTAACCAAATATGTCATGTATCGTGATACAATGTACGTATCGTATCGTGAAATGAATACCGGGATACGTATCATATTATGGGGTAGGCGTATCGTTGCACTCCTAGTACCGGTAAATTATTAGTGCTTATGCTTAAAACTCTTCATTACATAATATTTATGCTTTAACCTGTTTTGGATCTTCTCACATCTGCCACACATATTCAGTTCTGCCGAAAATTTAACTCTAAAAATGCCAAAAATAGATACAGTTATGTAGCATTGTAAAAAAGGGAGAAAATAGTTTGAATTTCATTTTCATATTTTAAGAGAACAAAACCACTCAGGTGGATTTTTATTTTAAAAATATGACCTTACGTCACTATTATATAAACTTGATAAATATTTATATTATTAATTATCTTCTGAAGACACAAGAAAACAGAGAGAGCTACATTTGCAGCTAGCGATAAAGATTTTAAAATTATTTTAGCGAAAAATACAATCTCTCACCAGAAGGGGGTTTACGCTCTGCTTAAACATCTCTGTTATTGTAAGAATCTCATAAAACAACAAGAGGCCCAAGGGCTTTGAATCGCTGTTCTGATAAATTGTACAATCTATCACTTCTATTAGAAGCCTCCAACCCTATTAGTATCATAAGACCCAAAATGCATCAACTTACAAAGTTTGATAATATTTAGCCAGTTAAGACTGAAGATATTATAATATAATTATAAAATACCATAAGTAGGTCACAGTGACCTACCTTTTGATTGAAATTTTCTGAGGACTCAAGAAACATTAATTGGCAAAGACTGATGATTCAAATTAAAAAAGTACCTGAGATATTCAAAAGTAGGTCACCATGACCTACTTTTTGGTCAACATTCTCTGAAAACCCAAGATGCATCAACTTACAAAGTTTGACGATTCTAAGCCAATTAGTACCAGAGATAATAAAATATAGCCATCAAATGTCAAAAGTATGTCACGGTCGACGTTATCCAAAAACCCAAGATGCCTAAACTGACAAAATTTGATGATTCTAAGCCAATAAGTACCTGATATATTCAAAAGTAGGTCACCGTGACCTACTTCTTGTTGGACATTCAATGAAACCCTAAGATGCCTCAACTGACAAAGTTTGATGATTCCAAGCCAATAAGTACAAGAAAATAAAGCCATATTAAATATAGCCATAAAATGTCAAAAGTAGGTCACAGTGACCTACTTTTTGATCGACGTTCTCCGAAAACCTAAGGTGCCTAAACTGACAGTTTGATGATTCTAAGCTAATACGTACCTGAGATATTCAAAAGTAGGTCACCGTGACCTACTTTTTGGTCGACATTCTCCGAAAACCAAAGATGCTTCAACTGACAAAGTTTAATGATTCTTAGCCAATAAGTGCCTGGGATACTTAAATAAAGCCATCATATGTCAAAAGTAGGTCACCGTGACCTACTTTTTGGTCGTCACTCTCCGAAAACCAAAGATGCATCGACTCACAAAGTTTGATGATTCTAAGCCAATAAATACCTAAGATACTTAATATTGCAATATAATGTCGAAAGTAGGTCACCCTGACCTACTTTTTTGTTGACATTTTTCTAAGACCCAAGATGCATCTACTGACCAAGTTTGATGATCGTAGGTCTGAAGGTAATCAAAATATGCGTTTTAAACAATTTGAAAACAAATGTCGGCAAAATTCAAAAAGTAGGTCACATTGACCTACTTTTTCATAAATATGTTTTAAGGTCCCAAGATGCATCAAAGTGCAAGATTTGATGATTCTAAACCTCCCAGTGTCTGAAATAATGGGATTTAATGTTTTTAAAAAGATAAGTCATAAAGTTCAAAAAGTAGGTAACAATGACCTTATTTTAAGTTGACATTGTTTGAGGACCCAAGATGCATCAACTGACAAAGTTTGATGATCATAGGCCTTAAAGTGTCCAAAATATGCCTTCAAATCAATTTGAAAACAAATCCCCGCAAAATTTAAAAAGTACGTCACCGTGACCTACTTTTGAGTTAACATGATGTGAAGTCGTAAGATGCATCAACTTACAAGATTTGATGATCCTAGTCCTTATAGTAAGCAAAATATACACATTTTTATTAATTGTAAATTTAGGTTAACTTTGAAGTGACCTTGAGACCACGCCCTTTGCCCCAGGGTAATTTTCCGTGCAAATTTTAATTTTCGACATATCCTGATCCTTGTATGTAAGTTTGGTCAAAATCTGCCTGGTGGTTATGGAGAAGAAGATTTTTTAGCAACCAGTGCTTTTGGTTTTGTTTTCCTGATTATCTCCCCTTGTTTAAGGGTCCCAATAAATGGTAGCCCTTGGGCCAAGGATACCCTGTGAAAATTTGGTACTGATTGGCCAAGGGGTTCTTGAGTTGCCCATATTCTAAAAAGTTTACGCACACCGCACAAATGGCCATAGCATTAGCTCTTTGAACCCTTGGCTCAGAAGAGCTAAAAATGAATTAGAGATTTTGCCAACTTGTTAATTTTTTAAACTGAAATAACTTCAATCAGTAGAACTTCTTTTGTTTTTACAAAACAACACAATTTTGTTTTACATTCTAATACTCATTTTCATTTTGAAGTCAAGGGGACAAATTTAGAAGATATTTACAACCAGAGAGCTTAAAACACCTAACATCTTTGGCAAAACATACAAAATATTGAAAACAATCAATGTTCAAACAAATTTGGTCTCTATCTAATTATTTGACAATCCATTCTACTTTTTGGACAACAACAGAGGTGTAAGTAGAGCACACCCTAAAGTGAGATATAGCTAAATATAGTGTAGATCTATTTCCAATCTGTAAATGAATCACCGTGAACTCTCAGTTAAACATATTTAGTAGACAAAAGAAAATTCAGATGAAAACAAGAATACTTTGTATCTTAGACAGCTTAAAGCTGACATGAACTCTTAAAAAGCCATCATTTTTCATCTTTGTACGACTTACTACACTCCTGTACGCCTTTGTCCGCCATATTTCTTCGATTCCGCCATATTTAATTGAAAATTTTTGGTCACCTGTACCTGCTATATATAGCCTTGTACGATTGCTTCACTTGAGTGATTTTCTAGCCTGACTGTCGACATGTACACATCTCCGATAACAAAGTTTTTAGAAGTCCATAAACTGACCAAATACATGTTTGAAAAGTAAAAATTCAACAAAAAATAGAACTATACCGAGAATTAAATTACTTTTGAATGCATTTGCTGCAATATATAGAAAATAAACTAACACGGAATACATACATGTACATCAAACACCCATGCAGGTCGAGAAAACGCGTCAAACGCAGTGATAAAAACATTTACCTGACTACTGCTATCGTTACAGGGATGTGCAAATGTCGAAAGGATTATCCTATTTTACTTTTATTGAAAAATGCATCTCAGAAGCCATGTAATCCATTGCTAACTCAACAGTAAAAGATGCCTGGACACACGTGGCCCATGCCGATCAGTTTATTTGGTCAGGGAAAATATCAAAGGTTGAAAGCTCAGTGGGGTTGATTGAAAAAAAAAATGCAAGTAATTTTTTTCAAAAATAAACATTACTCTTGTCTGTACATGTTGTAAATAAAATTTACGATTAAGTACATGGTTTAGCTTCATCAAATTCATAAAAAAGCAGGCATTATTACGAATCATTCACCTTTTGAGGATATTTTCCCGTGATATGAGGGGGGGGGGGGGGATGTAATAAAACATGCATAACACTCAAATAAAAATAATGTAAGAAAAACGTCTGAAACAGATTGGATTTCTTTATGATCAATTATTATCAAATAAATACTGTGTATTGGCTTTATTAGACCTTATAATTTGATTTAAAGGTATTTATAATTTTATGCACAATGAAAGAAAAAGTGAGCACGTGCACATACCCCACGCTCCCCCAAAAGTCGAAGTGCTGAAATTCCCCGAAAAAAATAAAGGAATCGTAATTTCCTTGTAAAATGCACATCTATACACATTGTGTCCTAAATATCTGTAAAGTTTGACGAAATTGTGTGCAGCGGTTTATGAGGAGTGGACAAACTGCTCACCTCTATATTCAAGATATGGCCAAAATCTAAATGTAAAAGTGCGGAAATTCCCGAAAAATAAAGAATTCGGAATTTCCTGGTGATGTGCAAATCTACACACACATTGTCTCCTATAAATATCTGCAAAGTTCGACAAAACTCTGTACAGTGGTTTATGAGAAGTTGCGCTGACCAAAAAAAAAAAAAAAGACTGGTCAAAAACATTATACCTCACGCGTGGGGTATAATAAATGAGTTTGATTCTTTGGTACAATGATAATGAAAATAGAATTTAATGTGAATTAAATTTCTAGACATAAATAATTAATGTTTATTAGAAAAAGCATATAGGAAGAGAGAGTAAACTCCTCATGAGAATTCCACATTCTTCCTAAAACTAGCTTTTTAAAAATTCTCTTGTCTGTTGTCCAAGTTCGACACATCCGTTTGAGAAGGTATTCGAGAATGTTCCCAATCCTGTGATTTATATTTCACGTTTATTATATCCCCCGCCTGAAAAGTGGGAGGTAATCGTTATGTCCGTTCGTCTGTCTGTTACGCTTTGGGGTACCCATCTCTTATCCGCAAATCCTCTTACACCACTTAGAGAAATTTAAAGAAACTTTCAAAGAATCTAAGTTTATTACATATTACCATTATGCACCTCCTATTTTACTTTTTGATCTGACACGTATGGGTTTAGCGAAATATGGACATTATAACCATATGGGAGGCAGGGGGTATCATTTACTGAGTTCATTATTGCTCATAATACATGTACGTCTAGTTTCTCTTTCAATTTGGGCGTTTGGGTTAATTTCCTGTCTAAAGTAAAATTATTATTCAATTTATGAAGTTCCCGCCTGAAAAAAATCCTTGTTCTGTCCTAAGGCATAATAAATGGTACAGCACAAAGTGCGTAGGATTTTATACCTATCATTGCCCCAACGGGTGATAACAGACAGAAAGAGAGAGAGAGAGAGAGAGAGAGAGAGAGAGAGAGAGTTCAATATACAAAAGAATAAATAATAATTATCCGTATTCAACCAGTGTCAAGTATCCCTACCCTAGCTTTTAAAATTATCTCCCAAATTCACCTACAGAAATTATTTTTATATATAAAAAAATACCTAGACTATCAGGCAGGGATACTGAAATCTCGAAATACTTCCTGTAATAACAGTAACATTCCTCAAAATGCACATACTTTGTGGTCGGAGTGACACATTTTAAAAAAAATCTCAAAACTGAATTCGGCAGAAATGTCTGTCTTCCAAGAATATTTAAATAACGGTCATGTCAATTATTTTTGTATGCCCCCCCCCCCCGTCTAAAAAATCAAAGCCTATAAATGTCAATCTGAACAGGGGATGGCCTTTCTCCGTGTGTGTATGTGTTAAAGAATGTATAGATGTACACATAAAGATTTCTATTCTGGTTAACTGCTTTTAAGATTTGAAGTAAATTATAGCCGTACATCAAATTACTTGGTTTAGGTTTGAGATTAGTACTAAAATAATCAGTTATAATTGACAAATGAATTTTGCGACGCAAACCAACTGCAGACTATATACATGACTTTGTATAGAATGTATATTAGAACTACATGTAGATAAACAATTCACAATTATAGCTTATGAACATCAGTTATAATATCCCCCCCCCCCTTTCAGCCGCGGAAATACCAAATAACTTCTCTTTCCACTTTTGATATTTTCCCTGACCAAAATCGGATCAGCACGGAATAAGTGTATCGTCGTGCTAGTGTGTTCGGACTAATGACAGTGTGTTTACTATTGAGCTTTTATGGAGTTTATTTCTTTTTTGTGATGCATATTTCAATAAAAGGAATTCAGGGTGTATTTCACTTGACTTGTGCACATCTTCGAACCGATGCAGTAACCTTATTACCAGGTATGGGTACGTTTACAGCGTTCGACGCGTTTTCTCGATATGCATCAATTGCATAGGACCTGCAAATCAAAGACGTTGGTTGTTTTAAATTTGTTCCATTCAAATGATATAATTTCAAAATATGTTTGCAAATTTTACTGCTTTTTATTTGAAGTTTATTCTGCATAAATTGGCACACTGTAAAAATACGTACTCATGCATCTAAATTTCTCTTCCAAACTTGCATTTTTTTCTTTTGATTCAAATCAATAATCATTCAAAAATATGATTATTATGTTGTTTATTTTGTTTTTGAAATGTCTTGATCATCTCATGTGTTCTCATATGCTTTACCATCGGAGATGTGCACAAGTCGATACCCAATCCAAAAAATCATTCAAGTGTAACGAGCGCATTGGGGTATACATCGTTACAATGAGACAAGGTATCTGAAAGAAATATGGCGGAATACGGCTTAGTTGGTATGAAACAAGTCGTACATAGATGAAAATGTTGCGTTTTTAAGAATTCATGTCAGCTTTAAGCTCTTTTAAAAAAAAAGTATTTGTTAAAGAAGGTACACTGTAATGAACCATTAAGTAACATCTAAAATGCTCGAATGTGTCACAGGGACTTGAATCAGTCTTAGCAAAATCGGGTATACTATATAGTAAACAAGAGGCCCATGGGCCCGATCGTTCACCTGAGCAATGTGGCTAGGAAAAAAGCAGAAATCAGTTTATTATTGAAAAGTTTAAACCCAATAGTGGTCCTAACCAATCCTTAAAAAGGAGAGGGTATCATTTAAACAAACTTGAATCTACACTAACTAAGGATGCTTGAATATTTGTTTGACTACCTGTGGCTTTATTGCCCTTTACATTTGAACTTACATTGTGACCCCGTCCTATCCCCAGGAGTCATGACAAAATTGAATCTTCACTACCTGAGAATGCTTCCACATGAACAGGACTAATCATGGCTTTGCTATTCTTGAAAAGAAGAATTCTAAAGATTTTTTCAACATGTCTCTATGTAAAACTTGGATCATATGTTGTGGCCCCGCCCTACCCCCAGGGGTCATGATTTGAACAAACTTGAATCTTCACTATCTGAGGATGATTCCATGAAAATATGATCATTCATGTCTTTGCTATTCTTGTGAAGAAGATTTTAAAAGAATTTCCCTTTAAATTTCTATGTAAAACTTTGTTCAGCCGTTGTGGTCCCGTCCTACCCCCAGGGGTCATGATTTGAACAAACCTGAATCTACACTACCAGAGGATGTTTCCCTATAAGTTTCATGTTCCCTGGCACAGTGGTTCTTGAGAAGAATCTTGGATATCTGTCGGATTGTTTATAATATACAGTTATTGACTGGGTATGAGGGCAACATATGATTTGTTGGACCTGAAGGTAAAAATGTTTCCCTTGGCCGCATTAAAACAACCATCAATTTTTCATTGTTTCTGAATTATCTCCCCTTGAATAAGGGCGTGGCCCTTCATTTGAATAACCTTGATTCCTCTTTACCTAAGGATACTTTGTACCAAGTTTGGTTGAAATTGGCCCAGTAGTTCTTGAGAAGAAGTCGAAAATGTGAAAAGTTAACGACAACAACGACGACGACAACGACGATGACAACGAAAGACAACAGACAAATTTTGATCAGAAAAGCTCACTTGAACCTTCGGCTCAGGTGAGCTAAAAAGGGGAGAACGGATCTTACAAGCCGCCATTAATATTGGTCGGGACCTCGTTTCAAGCTCGATTCTAAGACGTTCGAATATTTTTTCTGAGTTTTAATGAAGAAAACATGTTAAACCACTATTTGATTTACTTTATTTAAGGGCAAAATACTAATTATACCTTACAACAATAAAACGCACACCGTTTTTTATCTTCTTTTGCAATAAAAACGTATCACTTTAGTCCCTACTACATCTGAAATCATCCGCACTAGCCTTGTCCCGTACAAGCCGAAACAGAGGAGGAGGAGGGGGGGGGGGGGGCAGGAATGTTTACATACTCCCGCAGCGAAATATGATAATGGAACAAATCCATATTCCATGCATGTTTTACATTGCCAAAATTTATGCAGCATCCTTGAATTTAAAAAAATGAAATTTTTACACATTCAGCTTGAATCCAGTAGTTTAAAATGTGCGTATACGGTGACAAAGAATAAACAGATGCGCCCCCAAATAAATTAATAAAAAACGAAGGAAGTAAACACATCAATATTTAGCTGTAGTCTCGTACTTCTTTCTTCTGTAAACTGCTTTTTTTATTAATGAAAGTAACAAATCCCGACGTAAATCAGCTTGCACAAAATCTAGTTCACTTACTTTAATTTAGGACCATAGAAAAAATTTACCCACCATAATCATATACTATGATATGTAATAAAATAGCTTACTTTAAACCATTTTATTTATTTTACAGACAACCACAACCCCAGTCAAAGAGGCAAAAAAGAGATTAGGCCTGAGCTGAAAACTTAAGTGAGTTTTTCTGATCACCCGGTGTTCCTCCATTTGTCTGTCAGTCTGTAAACTTTTCACATTTTTAACTTCTTCTCAAAAACCTAGGCAAATTTTAACAAACTTGGTTCAAAGCATCCTTCAGTGAAGGGAGTTTAAATTTTTAAATGAAAAGCCAAGCCCTTGTATAAGATTAAATTTTATAATCAAGAAATGCAAAATAGTGTGTTATTAAAAAATCTTCTCAAGAGCCACTGGGCCAGAAAAGCTGAATCTTATGTGGAAGCATCCTGGGGTAGTGTAAATTCTAAATTGTTCAAATCATGACCCCCGGGGGTAGGACAGGGCCACAATAGGGATTCCAATTTTCACATTGAAGTAAATAGGGAAAAAAATTCTCAAGAACCTTTGGATCAGAAAAGCTGAAACTTATGGAGAAGCAATCTTGGGGTAGTGTAAATTCTAAATTGTTTAAATTTTGACCCCCCTGGGGATAAGTGGGTTTTGCAATAGGAAATCCAAATTTTACATTAAAATATATAGGAAAACAATCTTTAAAATACTTCTCAAGAACCACTGGACCACAAAAGCTGAAACTTTGGTGAAGCATCACTGGCCTGGGGTAGTGTAGATTCTAAATAATTCCAATCATGGCCCCTTTAGGTAGGCTGGACCTATACTATAGGCATTACAAGGGAGGAATCAAATGAGCAGCAGGGCCAAAGTTACTTAGGTGAGCAGTGTGGCCCATAGGCCTCTGGTTACTGCAATTTATTAAAATCTAAAGTATGGTAATAAGGTTTAGAAAAGGAACACTGTAAATTATGAAATGCGTCAGGTCATTTTCAGAATGTTATTGTTCAATTTATTAAATAACAAAATGAAAATGTTGTGTCTAAGACATTTTAATGATTGCCTTATCCTTGATAACACAATGTTTAAAAATAGCATTGCTATTTTGTTTCATAGTTTTTACCAGATAGGTATTTTTCTTAATGAATATGGAATAATTTTAGTTCATGCTACTCTTACATTTTTTTCCATGTTACATGTAAGTGTCTGCTTGCGCTTTGGTTTTGAAGAAAAAAGAAACAAAATCAAGAATCCTGTAATTAATTTTTATGGTTTCAATTATTATATTCTGTCTAATTGTTTATATATTTGAATGCTGATAGATAATTGAACTTTATAACATTTTAACCAATATATAGTACTTTTTCAACTGGAATTATTTGGAAACTTTAGACACTGTTATAATGGATAATATTTTTTATTTAGAAATGTAGCGTCACAATGATTGAAATCATGCCATGCGGTTAAACATGCTATGAACACGTAACTCAAATCTAGTTACATGATTGAAACTTTATTGCATTTAGTTTTTACATTGCATTATAGTCAATTTCAATTATATTCATGCAATACATGACTGATAGTTCCAAGAAAATTCATTTTTTTTTAGAGTTATATCATCTTCGCTAGCCAAGGGTTTCTGATACGCTCCTCTCCTCATAAACCCTTGGCCTACGGTGAAGTCAAAAGACGGGATTGTTTTCCGTCACGTGATCTCGAATCTATCAGGTACGCACAGATTGCGTCATCGCCAGAAATAAAGACACGTGTTTAAAAAAATTAAATCAAAGTTTTTTCAAGAATAATTAAGAAGCAATAATTGAGTTATGTTTATTCATTATTTATAGAACAAATCTGAAGCTTCAATATAGATTCTTAATCACATATTTAGAAGATATTGGATGACACGTACCATGGCTATTCATAGAATTGAATGTTATCTTACGGATCGTTGTTTACATGTACTTGCGTTTTTCATTTCCGAAATTAAAGAGTGAAGATGTATCCCGAACGCAAATATATCATTTACAAAAAACAATTCCTGATTGGTCGACCTGGGTGTACTGAAATCCAATCAGAACTCTGGAAAAAAAAATCCCGATTTCTATGAACACCGTATGCCAAGGGTTTATGAGGAGAGTAGCGTATGAGAAACCCTTGGCTAGCGAAGATGGAGTTATATTAATATTTGTATTTTGTAATAAAAATGATTTTAATGTCATCTTATGCATGCAACATAATAAATTTTCTCGCTTCTTTTTCAATGAACATTAGTTTTCTTTATTCTGGTGTCCCCCGTCTCACGTTTCCCAGGGTACAACGTGTAGTTTCAATACTATTGGTCATTTGCAAACCAAGTGGTTATCGGAAGAGGAGTACCTTATAAGTAGAAATTTTAGCGAGGATTTAATTTTGGCATTATTCATAGCAAGGCTTTTAAGATCGCTAAACTTGAATATCGCTAAAAATAAATTGCGTGTAAGAAGAAGGTATGGTTTCCATACAAGTTTTGCCCTGTGATTTTCTAAAAAAATGAAACTGGTGTAAAAGTTGAAAACTCATGCTTTTTGAATAATTGAAATTCAATGCAGGAAAATCATATAAGTGATTTTTCTTACATGTGTTTTTAAATGCTAATTATGACGTCATAAACATGTGCACTTTCCCGTATTTTTTTAAAAAGTTGCAGAAGACAGCAAATTTCAATGGAATTTTCTTTCAGATAACATTGTCCACAGGCGTCGCCCACAAAGATCTTGAGATATGTGATTTGTTATTTAATTTTGCACAAAATATCAAAAAATTAACGTGGGCGACGCCTGTGGACAATGTTTTCTAAAGGAAAATCTCCCTTGAAATGTGCCATTTTGAGGCTTTTTCTGTTGAAAATAGAGAAATGCTTCACATTAATGACGTAATATTTGCAGAATGGTAAACCTTCATGCCATATTTTTCCTCATTTATCACACAGGTGCTTGAGGACAGGACCCCCCCCCCCTTCGAAATAGACCCCTGGGCTTTTTCGACTTTTTTCTTATAAATAATCTTTCATTGACATATTTGTGATAAGATCTATACCAACAAATCGAAGAATTACCTAAAACAAATGTTCTATAAAATCTACCCTACACTGTATATAAAAATCAACAAGGTTGCCAACTCCGTAAAAAGCTTATCGAACGGAAGTAATGAGGAGAGGACTAATTTCCCATATTCCCCATATAACCAAACATGTGTATAAGATATCAACAATAGATATATTCTTGTTTTTTGAACGAATTCTTCATAAAGATATTATTTTCAAATGTTTTGTAGATTTTACACAAAATATTTACGGAAAAGAAGGTATTTAAATAAATTGTATTTTTAAAAGGGCATAACTCTCAAAACCGTTACATGCAAATCAGGTATTTAGAAATAATTAGAAATATTTCATTTACATTAGCAGTTTACAACTCTATTCTTCCAATACATTTGAAAGACATTTTTTAAAATGTAAATCAACCAAATTTCTTCAAATGTTTTTTTCAAAACAGTGTTTCAGACTTTCTGCAGAACTGTGTATTTCGGTAAAAAGTCGTCTCCTCGTCACTTCCGTTCATTAAGCAGAAACGCTGACTGTAGCCTGAAATCCTTTTGGAAAACTGACCATAACGACTGTTAAAGTGCCTTAACCTTCATGAGAGTTGGTGGTTAATGAAAAGAAGATTCAATTTACAATATGAGTTGTTGATTTTAGGGCTTTGTTTAGATTTATGAGACGATTCAACCAAAATTCTCGACAGTGCCTCTCGGTTTGCAGACGAAGTTGGCAACCTTGTTAATTTATATATAGAGAGTGGGGTAGAAAATTTTATAAAATGTTTATTTAAGCAAATTGTCTGAATGGATAGGATAGATTATATCACAAATGTGTCATCCATATATAATTTATGTGAAAAAAGTCTAACAGGCCCGGGAGTCTATATTGCGGGGGGGGGGGGGGGGGGGGTCCTGTCCTCAAGCACCTGTGATTTATCAGAGTCATTTATTAAACTAATATTTCAGCCAGTTTCAAAACTTTTGATGTCATTACATTTTTAGGGCGCAATAAAGTTAAAACCATACCTTCTTCTTTGTACTAACTTCTTTAGTGAGCATTTTAAAATCGCTAAAATTACTTGCTACTTTTAAGATAATTTTGAAATATGAATATCAGGAAATCTATTTTACATTAAATGTACAATAAAGAAATATCTTAATGAAGATATCTGAGGAATTATTGCTCTTGTCACAATTTTTTGAAAGAGCGAATAATTAACTAAATAATAAAAAAAAAAAATTAAGTTCTAATATTTATTAATACTTATCATTACACCTATTGAAAATCCTTTAAAAAAAAAAGAAAAAAAACTTTGTTCTTTTGGGTATGAATTTAAATTAAGAACAGTTTTTGCAAAAACCTATGACATCATAGGAGGATGGAAATACCTTAATCTTCAGGTGTTTCATGATCTCGGGACCTGCATTATTTTATTTTGCTGCGTTCTTACACTTTGCGTTGAAATCAACACAGAATGTAATAGCACAAAATGTAACAACACACTTTTGAGGATACACGTAACACAAAATGTTAAAGCGAGCGCAGCGAGCGTCGCGAAGCGACGCTCATCACTGCGAGCTCTTAAAGCAACGCCTGTGCGAAGAGAAAATTCGGACTACTGCACATTCATTCGATGGAATTTTTTGACGCCGCAATTTCGACCCACAATGCAACACTTGTTAAGTTGCGTTCTCGTGAGAATTAAAATAAAAGTTTACAAACATACAACAAAAACTCACTTCATCTTAATTTAGCACGAGAGTTATATCAATCATTATGTACGACCTGACTGTGTAACCTCGAAGAAAAATTGCAATTGACCTGTGACGTCATCACCATCATCATCAACAGTACTGAGGTTCTCGGGGGTCGAACGAGAACTCGGGGAATTAATTTAAAAATAGGATACTTATTTACAACACTTGAACACTTTATTTTATCAAATAATAAATAGTTTTAAATATATATTATTCCATTTATTTTTTTTTTTAATTTTCATTTCTTATTTGTTATTCAGCACACCTCGCTAATTTCCTTTTTTAATTAAGGTAACTGACCGAGGTTTTCTTTTATAAAATAATATTTTCGTCTGCTAGAGAATCTTGTTGAATGTAAACATACCTCTTATCATCAGAAGTGGAAAAAAATAAGAAAAGGTGATAAGTATAGAGTAACACTGATTTTTAATCAAGATTTTGGCATTACAATTTTCACATAAACATTGGTAAAGTGTCAGGTATCAGCAAATAATCAGGTATCAAAATGAATCAAAGTGCAATGAATTCTAGAAGAGTTGGCACTATCATTGCTGGCCAAAAGTTTTATGTGCACAATGTTCCTGGGGATGGAAATTGCTTTTTTCATTGCTTAAGCCTTGCTTTACATAACAATTTAAGCATGACCAGTACTTACAGGCAAGAAATTTGTAATTACATTCTGAAACACTGGGAGAATTTCCAAAACAATACTGAAATTCAACAGCATTCTTCCTTATCATACTTTTAACAAATGATACTTGGGAATGATTATGCTTCTTCTTGTGAAGTTGAAGTTGCTGCGTCATTACTTAAATGCCAAATCAATGTATGGCTTGAATGTATAAATGGTAAAAATATGACATCTCATATGCTCTCAACCTTTTTCCCGTACAGACTATCCACCAATCAATTTGCTACTAAAAAATCAACACTTTCAGTACTTGACACCTGTTGTATCTGGATCACAAAATAGCAAGTCAAATAAAAAATCTCTCAAAAATGCTGAAACTCAGTCTGCTCATTCATCATCTGCACAACAAATAAAATCATCCAGACCTCCCAACACTCAAAACCCTGAGTGTATTAAAAATAACATTTCTTCTGACCACAATTATGCAGAATCAGATGTCCAAAATTTGAAATTACATGCGCATTTAGATTCTGAACAAAATCAGACATGCAAGCAAAAAATACAACAAGATCTTGAGAGCGTTGAAAACAATATTTCTTCTGAACACAATTATGCAAATTTCAAACATAATTACAATAACAACAGTCAGTCTGAGCAAAATCTATTCTTTGACCATTCCTATGCACAGTCTACATGTACAAGTCAAAATCATGAAAGTTTTCATTTACAAAGCCCAACAGTGGTTGAAAAAAATTCTGAACCATCTAGAAAACGTCAAATCCAACAAAATTTGCATTTCACATCAGCCAAAAAAATTAAACATGCACCTGAACAGGAGAGAAAACTTCAAGAACTGTGTAGAAAATATGGTGTTAAATATGAAATGCCTGCAGAAAATGAAACTTATGTTAAATTCAAATCACGAAGATTAAAACTGCAAAGGCAAATCAGAAGCATCATACAAAAATACAAATTAAATGAAACAGAAATTCCCCCACCTCCCCCTCAAAGTGACAATACAAAATATGATAATGCCATGGATTCCATTAGAGCCTTTGAACTGCAACAGATGTCCTATAACTTTCAATTTTGTACTATCTGTAAAGAAAGAAGATTTGAAACAAAAATGTCTTCTGATCAAATTTGCACACGTTGTCATCATGATAAAAATGAAATAAAATTATTATTATCTGAAAACAATATGGACCCAGGCAAATTACCTGAGGAATTGCAAGAACTTACAATTATTGAACAACAACTAATTAGTAGACTCTCCCCTTGCATTAATGTCCATATGCTTAATCATGGCGGCATTGCTTCATCAGGTCATTGTGTTACCTTTCCCCAAGAAATAAATGAGCCTGCTAGGATTTTTCCAAGACTCCCTCAAGAAATACAAATTATCAAAGTTAAAAAACAAGGGAAAAATGATACATGCAGAGAATTCAGAGTCCGTCGTTTCAGAGTTGAAAAAGCTTTAAAATGGCTTAAATCTAATAACCCCGCTTACAGTGACATAATTATTAGTCTCGATAGATTACAACATCTTCCAGAGGATGGTGAGTTATCAGATATTACAACATTACAGTTTAAAGAAAAGACCCCCCCACAATAATGACACAAGTCCTGCATCTGAACAAATTGATATTGGTGTTTCTGAGGGTACCTCATACTCTGCTGCACACCTACCTGATTAAATATATGTGTTAAGGAAAAAGTACAAAAAATTGTGCAAGAGATTGTAGGGGAAAATAATGCGGAAGTTTCCATTAACAGACAGGGAACGGTATCCATTCCTTGGCCAACAAGAGGCAATATTCCTGTTTCTGAATTCACTACTCAGCATTTTTTTACTCTTGCTTTCCCTGCCCTTTTTCCTTATGGGTCTGGTGACTTTTATATTAACAGACCTATTTCTTTAACATCAATGAGTGATTGGGCTGAGCACTTACTATGGTACGATGATGGCAGATTTGCCAAACATCCATATTTTAAATTTGTTGTTCATAATATGATCATGAGAAAAAATGCCCTTGAAAATAGCAGTTACATAATAAGGCAAAAACTTGGAGAGAATCATTTCACAATAAGTGATCTCAAAAATCTTGTTGAAAATGGTGACACATCAGTTAGTAAAAATTTTTTGTATTTTGGTGGTGTTTTAAGGGGTACAACACAATACTGGGGGCAAAGGGCAAAAGAATTACGATCACTTGTTCAGTACAAAATAAATGAAGGTATGGGTCTGCCATCTTTTTTTACTACAGGTAGTTGTGCAGAATTTCACTTTAAACCTCTTAGGAGATTATTATCTATGTATGTCTTTCAAACAACTGGCTCATCAATAGATCTGACAGACAAAAATGTACTATTTAAAACGCTTCAAAAACACACACATTTAGTTGAGAAATACTTTGACTTCAGAACACAATCATATTTTCAAAATGTCATGGGTCCTGTCTTTGGTGTTGACTCTATTGGTACAGACAAGAGTTTGTTAAGTCAAGAGGTATGGTTCACTGGCATGGTCTTTGTTGGAGATCAGATCGAGAGCCTCATAATCTTTTGCACAATGCCATCTCAGCTGGTCTTTCAGATGAAGAGTGTGCTGAAAAACTATCTGAATGGGCTAGTGAAAATTTTGGTCTCACAGCTATTCATCCAGCTGGTAAGGATGAAAATGGTAGTTCAAATAAAAATTTGTGACCTCCACCAGAGGGTACTGCTCCTCCTCCTCCTGAAGAAAATAATCCCCTATTCAAACTTTTGATGGATGTCTAGAGGATCATTTACTTCTATCCAACCGTTTTAATTTACACCGTTGTTCAGATTATTGCATGAAACCTTCAAAATTCAATGCATCTGGAGAAAAATGTAGAATGGAATTTCCGAAACAGCTACGATCCACCCCAGCTTTGGTTAAAGACAGGAATGGGTCTCTGCGACTTGAAATGGAGAGAGATCATCCAGTTCTTGTGCAACATTCCAAATTTCATACACAAAGCTGGAGAGCCAATGGCGACATTTCATTAATTCTTTCTAAAAGCGATCCATCTAATCCATCTGTAGACGAAATTCTTGCCACAGAAAAATATATAACAGGGTATGCCTGCAAAGGGAACGAACCAACCAACTGAACGAACCAACTGGTGCTCTTTCTGATCTTTTTTCTGACATGGTGAACAATTCTGATGAATCCTCAGGTGAAACACCGAAATCACTCTGTACTAAACTTCTTATGAATACTGTTAAGAGAGACGTTTCTTCTGTTGAAGCCTGTTTTGAGCTATCCTCAATACCCCTGTTCCGTTCAAGTCACTCTTTTCAATATGTGAGTTTATCTGGTTGTAGAGTACTTCAGCAATCTGGAATGAACACATTAACCAAAAATACCATCATTGATAAATATCTCTCTAGACATGAAAATGATCATTCATCTATCAATTTATTTCCAAAAATGGAAAAGTTCCTGTAATAAATGGTCCAACACAAGCTTTTTGGCCTTTAGAGGAAGATCACTGCAGAACAACTCTTATTTTACATTTTCCAAATTGGAGAAGTTTTTCAGATATAAAAGACAATGAAACAACTTGGATAGAAAAGTTTACAATCTTTTTAGAATCAGAAAGTTGTCCTAATTTTGTTAAAGCAGATGTTCAGCAGGCTAAAGAAAAAAAAATCTTACAATTGCTCACAAGAAGAAGATTGTTCAGATGACAATGTGGTCCAACCAGAATGGATGGAAGTTCTTCGTCCAAATCCAAACTTTGATGACTTGCATCAAAATTTTACTTTTGATGATGGAGGTCCTGACCATGATTGGAGTACTACAACAAACAAATATCCAGATGACCTTGGTGAAGAATGGTGGAATAGCATTACAAAATCCAATGAAGAAAATGAAAGTCTAAAAATACCTCGTCAACTTGGACAGTATGAATGAGGACCAGTTATTGGCATTTAAAATAGTCATGAGAACACTTTTGAACTTTTCAAACCAATCCGATAATTATAAGCCACTTAGAATGGTTGTTTGTGGTTCTGCGGGGTCTGGGAAATCTTTTCTCATTAAATGTCTTGTCAGAGCAATTTGTTTATTCTTTAATTCTAATAAAGCTGTTCAAGTATTGTGTCCTACAGGCAATAGTGCTAATTTGATTTCAGGAGTTACTCTCCATAGTTTTCTAAAAATACCTACCCTTCAGAGAGGAGGAGAAATGAAGGCACCAGATGGGTCGTTAGGGGAGGATCTGCAAGTTAACTGCTCTGGAATTCATGCCATTCTTGTTGATGAACGATCTTTAATTGGATCAACTACACTTGGATGGATGGATTTTCATTGCAGATGTGGCACTGGTATATCAGACCAGACATGGGGTGGTATTCCCGTTGTAGTTTTTTTTGGAGATGATGTACAACTTCCACCAGTCTTAGATTCCCCTGTAAATTATTCGAAGGGTAAATCCCCAGCTTCTATGCATGGTGTTTTAGTTTGGCAAGAATTCAAAACTGCTGTTTTTTTAAAGAAAATCATTCGGCAAGGGGAGCACGAAAAAGAATTAAAAGATGTCCTTTCATGTCTTCGTGAGTACAAAGCAACTCTTTGTCAGGCCCAGTGGTTGCAGCAATTTCAATGGAACAACCTGAAAAAATTCACATGGTGAAGAATTATTAGAAAGAATATCAGAAAAAGGCCTTTTTATTTTCCCAACACATGATGAAGAATGGCAACATAATGCAACAAAATTGTACGAATTGAATAAAGAATTCCCAGTAGCAAAAATTATTTCAATATCAAAAGGGGTGCATTCTAAGACTGGTGGAAGTGAAAATGCTGGTGGTCTTCTAAATACTGTATACATTTGCAAAAATTCCAAAGTTATGATTTCAGTGAATTTGTGTGTAAAATTTGGACTTTTCAATGGTGCAGTTGGCACTGTTGAAGATATTCTTTATTTACATGGTAGAAAACCCCCTGCACTTCCTGATGTTGTCATGGTTGAAGTACCAAATTACAGTGGTCCACCCTTCATACCTACTAAACCCAAAGTTATACCAATATTTCCAGTAGAAGGAAAAACAGATTGTCGGTGTCGTTTCTGTAAACGAAAGCAAATTCCTTTACGACTGGGATGGGCGACAACAATTCATCGGTGCCAGGGAATGACAATTGGGGAGGGGGAGGTAAATAGATGTATAGTAATTCATCCTGGGACAAGGGCTTTTGAATCTAGAAATCCTGGTGCTCTGTTTGTAGCCTTGTCACGCGCAAAATCTACAGGAATAAATAAATCTGATCCTGATTTTGCTTGGCATCCGTCTTTTCTAGCCAACGCAGATAGAATATGTCACAAAGTTAACACACCAACTACAACAGCCAGAGACAGGGAGATTAAAAGAATTGAGACCTTTGCCAAAGAAACCATTCTAAATTTTCAGCACTTAAAAGAGGATACAGAATTAACAAAATTGATACTTGATCTTAATTCATCAGGCACTATAGAGGAATAATTCTTTTCTTCATTGCTTTCTGAAATGTTCCCTTGCTTGCGCTTACAGAAATGATACTTACAATCTATTTCCCTACCCCATTTGACCTCCTCACCTGTTCAAATTATCTTTTTATTTACATATAATGGTGGGGGACACACCAGTCTCTAACTGTTTACTGTAATTTTCTATGGTAATCATATGTTTATTCACCTTGGTAAAAGCATACAAGGTTCCAATTAACTTGTTCTGCAATGCATGTTGAAATTTTCTCTGTCTCTATAAAGGGATTATACTTTCTATGTCTACATTTGAAAACTTTCAAATTGTATATTTTAACCCCTCCCTCCCTCTCCATCTGACCTCTTCATCTGTTTAAATTACCTTTCTATTTACACTCAATGGTGGGGGACATATCAGTCTCTAACTGTTTGATGTAAATTTATAGTTCAGTTTTTTTTTGGTAATTGGTTTACAGATTGTGTAATGCCGTGCTAAGATTCTTTCTGTTCAATACAATGATACTAATGTGCCATCTGGGATAAAATATAAATGGAGGCCACAAATCCCTGCTTACAACATTCATTTATTTCTATTCAGACTTGTGACATCTTGTTTCTTTTAATGAAATACTCTTACTTCTTATTGGTATCTTGTTGTATGTCAAATTTGTATTTCTTACCTATTTGCTAGTACATATTGGAGACCATGCCATATTTCTTGTTTACTGCCATTTGACATCAAAAACCTTTCCCTTTTTATGCTACCTGCAACATCAACACCAGACTTTTTAGTTTCCGCTGACTGCATTCATTATCATGATTATACCCACACAATATTTTTTTAAAAAGTTTCATTTTCAATTTATAAAGCATCTGGCCCCAGGATCATGAAACAGACTCAGACTTAAGTGAAATTTTCAATCAACTGTAAAATGTTTATTAATTATTGAATTGATCTAAAAATTTGCAAGTAACAACATTTTTATGAATCAAAATTAAAACATATTTCAATTTTGATCTGTTTGCCGTCTATAAAATTTAAATACAGCATGAAAATTTTGACTTGAGCTTAAGATGTTTTATGATCCCGAGGCCTGTAGTCTTTATGTAATTATATGGAATATTTTTTAAATCCCTAAATATTATATACTAGTAATTTACTGGTGTTTTAACTTATTAACAATGAATGGCGGCCTCTGTCTCTCTCTGCATGTGAAGGATCTGCTCTACAGGCATCGGGTACTGTTAAATTTAAATTGTGTTATTGATCTTTGCTGGCATTTCGTTAGCTTCTGTTATGGGTCAGAATAATCCTAAATGCCAGCAAAGATCAATAACACAATTTAAACTTAACAATAATTTATTTACAGTAATATATAATAAGTATATGAAACATAAAGTACAAACTTAGCAAGAATCTAAGAATACATACATCAGAGTGTCCGTTGCTTCACACAATGTCCCAGTGAAAATATATCCCAGTTATATCTCAATAGTGCTTATACGACAAAGTATCCACAATTATTGTATATGCATTGAATTGACAGGGTATTTATACAGTATTATAAATCTAGAATATTCTAGAAAATGTTAAAACATGATATTACTGGAACAATCTGGACATACACAAAATTTAAGAATGTTCTAGATAAAATGACCGAACATGTTGACCACTCTGGAACGTTCAAGAAACTTAATGTTACTAATTATATACATAATGAAACAATACACATCTCACAACACCTCCCCCCTTAAAAAGTTTGAATGTCAATGAAAACTTATTATTAAAATAAAAGTTTTGTACATTAATACAAAATCTAGTATGTTTACGATACTCTTGACAAGGCGTCTGCAATAACATTGTCTTTGCCTTTGATATGCTTAATTGTTATGTTGTATTCTTGTAACAACAAACTCCATCTAGTCAGTCTTTGATTCTTATTTGACAATTTATGCAAAAATGTCAGGGGATTGTGATCCGTATATACAAGAATTGGATGCAAAGTAACATTCAGATAAACATCAAAATGCTGTTAGGCTAACAACAAAGTAAGGCATTCCTTTTCAATGGTGGAATACTTTTGTTGACATTTTGTAAGTTTCTTTGAAAAATAAGAAACAACTCTATCTACCTTATCACTATGTTCTTGAAACAAAGCTGCCCCGATTCCAACATCACTAGCGTCAACAGTAAGCTTAAATTGCTTAGAAAAATCTGGAGTTGACAGAACTCAGGGTTGCTCATAAGGACAGATTTGATTTTATGAAAGGATTTTTCACAGTCCTTTGTCCATTCAAAGTTAACCCTCTTTTGTAAAAGATTTGTAAGTGGACTAACAACTGAGGAAAAATTTGGACAAAATTTTCTGTAAAACCCAGCCATGCCCAAAAACCTCATTAATTCTTTCTTGTTTGTAGGAATCGGGATCTTTGCAATAGCTTCCACTTTAGCCATAATGGGTGTAACATAACCTTGACCTACTTTATGACCTAAATACTCTACATAGGCATGACAAAATTCGCTCTTCTCAAGGTTCACAGTTAAGTTTGCTTTAGCTAAAATGTCAAATAAAGCACGCATGATTCGGAGATGTTCGTCCCATGTGTTGCTGTATATGACGACATCATCGTAGGCCTCGCATCCCTCAAGGTCTTGAAGAAGGGAGTGAATCATTCTTTGGAAAGTAGCCGGTGCGTTTTTCATGCCAAAAGGCATTACTTTATACTGGTAAAGTCCATCTGGTGTAGCAAAAGCAGATATTTCTTTTGCTCTTTCTGTTAACGGTACTTGCCAGTAGCCTTTCAACAGGTCAAATTTACTGACAAATTTCGCGTTTCCAATGTTGTCAATACAGTCATCGATTCTAGGTATTGGATATGAATCAGTTTTGGTAACAGAATTCACCTTTCTAAAGTCTGTACATAATCGGTACGAACCGTCCTGTTTTGGTACAAGAATACACGGTGAGCTCCAATCACTTTTACTAGGTTCAACAATGTCATTGTCCAACATGTACTGCACTTCCCTTCTTAGGTACTGCAATTTTATTGGATTCAGGCGGTACGGATGTTGTTTGATAGGCAGAACGTCACTCACTATGACATCATGACAAGCTGCATTAGTTTTCTTTGGAACATCCGAAAAGATTTGATGATACTCATTCATCAAGTTTTTAACTTGTTCTTTTTGGTGAATGTTCAAATGTCCAAGTTTGGCATCAAAATCAGCCAAAATTTCTGAATTTTTCAAGCGGACACTCTGATTACAATCTTTCTCATTCATTTCTACATTTGTATCACTTTCAATACAATTTTGAACAGTCTTAGCATTGGCTAAAGTGGAAACTGGTTTTACAGAATTTCGGTCACACCTTTCAAAATACTCTTTTAACATGTTAATGTGACAAACCTGTTTCTCTTTACGTCGACCTGGTGTCTTAACTACATAGTTTACATCACTGATCTTGCTTTCAATTTCATAAGGGCCATAAAATCTGGCCTGTAAAGGATGACCAGGAATAGGTAAAAATACAAGAACCTTATCACCTGGCTTAAACACCCTATTTCTGGCATCTTTGTCATACCACATTTTCATTTTCATCTGAGAACTCTTCAAATTTTCTTGTGCTAATTTACAAGCATTGTAAAGTTTTTCTTTGAAATCAGACACATAATCTAAAAGATTAAGATCATTAGTCTCAGTCAGCCACTTTTCCTTTAACAATTTCAAAGGACCTCTAACCGTATGACCGAACACCAATTCAAAGGGACTGAACCTAAGAGACTCCTGGACTGCTTCTCGTGCAGCAAATAGCACAAGATGAACCCCTTCATCCCAGTCTTTCTCATACTGGTAACAATAGGTCTTAAGCATTGTTTTTAGGGTTTGATGAAAACGTTCTAGCGCTCCCTGGTAGGGCTGTCACGGTTCCAAAATTTTTCGGGTCGGGTCGGTTCTGATTTTTTGAGGTTCGGTTTCGGGTTTCTCGGGTCGGGTAGGTAATGGAAGAAAAGCTCATGATTTGTATTATTTTCAGCAATAAAAAGAATATTCTCATTTAATCTTAGAAATTGCAACATTATAACTAGTTTAAAGACTAGCCTCCTGACTAGACAACAACTGTACCAAATTATTTTTAAATCACCTTTCAGGGTTTCAGATTGAAATAAGTAACTACAGGACATCTGGCATATTTACCAGAAAAGTTATAGGCCATTCTGTCCTAAACTTCCTAAAATTATAGGCCAATAGAAAAGTTAAACTAACTCAGATTTCTGTCAGACTTTTACAAAAACAGTCATTTTATTACATAAAATATTCAAACTTGTATATTAATTTTCCTTTTAATAAGGTGGAAATATTATTTTGTTTCTTTTAAACAAAATCAATATATTGAAACAGAATGGGAATTGTTTGTTTTTTTTATTCCATTCAATGGGTATTTAACTTATATTAGTCCCACCTTTCATTACATGTAAATGTATTTATTTCTTGGGATTAAAATTTTTAAAAATAGTAATCCAAAAATTAGACTTGTATCTCTGATGATATTCAATGTATAATTACGTTTAAAGATTACCTAGACTATTTTTTTCCCTTAGTAAAACCTTGCAACATTGTCCGTTTCCTGCTATTAGTCCGACCCCATATTCAATGGGTAACACGAATCACCGGAATGCCCCGTAATCACCGAAATGCCCCACAAAACCACCGAAATCCCTTACATAAGTTTTTACATGATGTTTTTCATAAAAATTAATGCTTATTTTATTCAGTAAAGCATAACTGACGGTAAAATTAATTATTTTCATGTTTTGTGCTCGAAGCGTATCGTACTTCAAAGGGCGATAACTCGTATTTGGTGATGACCTAGGAAGTGAAGTCTACAATGTTTAAAATCTAAGAAATAATAATGTCTTATGGTATTTCTCGGAGAAAATTAGATGACAAATGATAACTATGATAAAAGAAAAAAATGTGACTTTCTTCTTTCTTCCTTTTCTTCCAAATTTTTGCATTGTGAACCAGGTTGTAACATTTATTCGTCTGCAGACGCCTGCTGGGGTAAAATAGGCGTAGCGTTAAAATATATATACCTGCCATTATTCATTGAGTAAATTTATCTTTTATTGTATATATTTACTTTTCAGACCATAAAGTTAACGTTTTACCAAACAAAACGAGAGGGGGTACCGGTACACCAAATTTCCGTGATAATTTACGACCGCGATGTAAGAATTTCAAAAGACAAATGCAGTCATCAAATGAAAAAAAAGGTTTTAAACTTTGTACTTCGTTAAGGCCATGTAAATATTACTATTTCTATTAATGATTTTTTTATTCTGTTACTTGATTAGATACATAGTCAGTCAGGTCACACATTAATTGTACGGAACATTTGTCTTGTAAATTAGCAAACCTTTCCAAAGTAGCAATTGTTTCATAAAACAATGTAGGTGTATTCAACCCATTCAACAACTTAAAAAAAAATAAATATAATAAAATTGTCAAATTTTACTATTTCTATTGAATCAAATGTAGTTCATTATCCCAGGATACCCATGTCAATGTTTGTATAGCGCACGTGCGTAATTTCGATCACTGATTGTGATGTACCTGATTATGTAATATGACATAATACTACACACCTGTCAGTAGATCAATCCCAGTGAGATTAGCTGTCCGTGTATACACAGTAAACATAATTTCAGATATCCATTTGTTTCAGACGAATTAAACATAATAAATCAAATTAATTTTGTCTTCATTTTTTAATCATTAATACTAGTAAAAAAAATATGAAACTTTAAAAAAAAAATGTTATTTTATAAACACAAAAACGAAACAAAACTATAATTTTGATAAATTTTGTTATTTTCTTTAAACATTGCAGTTCTTTTCTTTGCTAATTACCAGAGGATCAAATATTCTTTAGGATTCATTCATACAAATTGAATAGAATTCCAAAAAGACAATCACAGTATTCAAACATAGATTCTATTTTACGCAGCTGTTACTGTACTGATGAGAAGTGAGAGATCCAATCAAACTTTTAATAATAAGATTTTTAAAAAATGTTGCATTAATAGTCCCATTTTCATATCAGATAACAATGAAATTTTATTAAATTCATACATGGTAAATATTTTTTTAAACTAAACGTAAGAAAGATCTTTCTATTTGCTTTAAAACTTAATATAAAGATGGGACTTTCCAGTAAAATTACACTAGTGTACTCCGTTTTTAGAAATCAAGATTATATGTAAATAATATTACAAACAAAATTTTAATTGATATGAAAAATATGACTTATTATTTAGAATATATTTAAAACAGAAAGGAAAAATTAAAAATAAGACTATTTTGGCACGTGCCTTTAATCAGTGAGAGTTCTTTCTTAGATACTATAACATGCACAATCTTCTGTTCAAATAAAAATACTTACGTTAAAATTATGACATTTTTATTCGATATCTAGGCTCTAGAACAGTTAAAGTCATCAATATTTATTATTTTTTTGTTTATATATAACAAAATAAGGGGCATTTCGGTGGCATTTCGGTGATTTCTTGGGGCATTTCGGTGATTACGGGGCATTCCGGTGATTCGTAGTACCGATATTCAATCATGGCGGTAAAAATAACAACATGGCATGGATTCCTTCGATGTTTTAAACATTCATCACTACTTTTATGCTCCTTGCAGTTGGGTTTGGAAATAAAATTATTGAGTATTTTGTCAAGATCTATTTATACCAAAATGTCATTGGCTGATTGAATCGGCAGTTGCAGAAAGTAGAGAAAAACAATCGGATCTGAATGGAGGAAAAATTATACAACTGGCCTTTACATACAGAAGATAATCGGCCATTGTGTCTGTTCAGTGTCAAACTTATAGGCCAACATGGCAGGTAAACTTTTATTGGCAAATGGCCGACGCCAATCTGAAACCCTGCCTTTAAATGACAATTTACTAACAAAACTCTCGTTTTTGACGCCATTTTATAGTAAAATCTACTCATCATACAAATCGGAACCGAACCGAATTCCAGAAAAAGGGAACCGTACCCGACCCGAATTAATTGTTCCGCGGTTCCGGGTCATTTCGGGTACCCGTGACAGCCCTACTCCCTGGGACTCAGGATGATAAGCAGTTGATCTATATTGCCTTATACCCAACTCATGCATGACTTGCTGGAACAACCCCGACATAAAATTTGAGCCTTGATCCGACTGAATTGCCTTGGGTGCTCCTACAAAACTGAAAAACTTGGTTAGGGCCTTAACTATACTCTTTGCCTTTATATTCCTAAGAGGTATGGCTTCAGGAAATCGAGTGGATGTACACATAATGGTAAGTAAATACTGGATCCCAGATCTGGTCCTAGGCAAAGGTCCTACACAATCCACCAACACTCGACTAAACGGTTCTTCAAAAGCTGGAATGGGTTGGAGAGGAGCAGATGGTATCTTCTGATTTGGTTTACCTACCATCTGACAGACATGGCATGACTTGCAAAACTTCGAAACATCCTTTCTTAGCTTAGGCCAATAAAAATGACTCAAAATCATATTATAAGTCTTATTGACACCTAAATGACCTGCCATAGGTGTATCGTGAGCTAAACTCATGACATCTCGACGATAAGCAGCTGGGACCACTATCTGGTGAACAACACGCCACACTTCATCTGGAGAAGCGTCAGGTGGTCGCCATTTTCGCATAAGGATGCCATCTTTCATATAGAAGCATTCTCCAACTTTAGTAGCCTCTTCTGGTGGAAGTGCCCTCTTACTAAGTTGAATGATATCTGGGTCTTTATGTTGTTCAGAGAGTAAACGTTCTCGGCTGAGGATGTCCTTGCCTTGGCTAACTAGTGGATGCAACTCATCATCCTCACCACCAAATTTTGGTAAAAGTTCTTTCTTCTCTTGCTTCTTGGTATTGTGTCGTTCCATGCTTGTTTGAGTGCCATCAAGGTCAGATAAGAAAGTGTCATTCAAATCAATATCAACAGAGGAATTCGTCTCGTCAAAGGCTTGAGTATGGTCTGCCTCCATTTCTCGTCGTCTGGCCATCGCTCTAGTAACAGCACAGGCTGGATAAATGTCATCATCTTCATCATCGCACATGACATTGGAAGTGATTTTCTCACAAACTATAGGATCAGGTACAACCTTCCCACCAGCTAAATCGTTGCCTAACAACAAAGAAATGCCTGGAACGGGAAGAGTAGGTCGAACACCTACGATAACAGGTCCAGTAACTAAATCTGACTTCAAACTAATTCTATGCAGGGGAACATCAATGACGCCTAGCTCCACACCCTGTAATAAAACTGACCCACCAGTAGAAGTCTGCTCAGACAAAGGAAGCACGCCCTCTAACAATAACGTCTGTGCAGCACCAGTATCTCTCAAAATCTGGACAGGTTTTATTTCGCTAGAGTCATCGAGTGAAACAAATCCCTGAGACATAAAGGGCTTATAATCCTCCATAGAATCAATAGAACTGGACTGTGAACCCTGGACATCAGGAGTGTCAGAACAAATCGAAACTAAGACTTCTCTATCACCTCTAACTGCCGCACAAGCGTGTGGTTGGGTTTTATCAAAATCATTTTTTCTCTTAAGTTTAAAGCATTCACTGATCAGATGACCCTTTTTCTTACAATAACTACAAGTAGGAAGCGACCCAATTCCAGATGATCCTTCAAAACGTCCTGGACCGGACTTAGAACCACCTTGAGATAGAGACTGGAGACTTGTGGAAGACTGAGACCCTGAACCACTCTTTTTATATGTGTCTGAATTGGTAGAATTACTGCTAGTTTGAGATCTTGAAACAAAATTCTTTTTATGAGACAGAGCATAACTATCAGATATGACTGCTGCCTCTTCAAGAGTTTTCACATTCTTATCTTCTAAATGTGTTTTCAAATCTTGAGGAACACATTCCTTAAACTCTTCTACCAGGATGACTTGGCGCAAATTGGCAAAAGTTTTATCAAGATTCTTAGATCTAAACCAATGATCGAATAAATCTTCTTTCTCTCGTGAAAATTCAACAAATGTTTGATTATCAAACTTCCTATACTTTCTGAATTTTTGTCTATATGCTTCAGGTACTAATTCATATGCTTTTAATATTGCTGCTTTGACCTTCTCATAGTCTGAACTTTCAGCTACCCCTAGGGCAGAGTATACCTCAGCTGCTTTGCCAACCAGTACACTTTGTAACATTGTTGACCAAACGTGTTGTGGCCATTTAAGATTCTCTGCGACTTTTTCGAATTGGGGAAAATATTTGTCTACAGATTTTTCTTGAAATTTCGGAACTAACCTAATATTTTTTGCTGCGTCAAATTCATTCTTGACAAATGACGGTTCTGGTTGGTGCTGTAATCTTAATTTCTCTAACTCAAAGTGCTCTTGTCTTTCTAATTTGTCTAATTCAAATTTTCGTTCACGCTCTCGTTCTTCTCTTTCTAATTTGTCTAATTCAAATTTTCGTTCACGCTCTCGTTCTTCTCTTTCTTTTTCTCGATCTTCTCTTTCTAATTTTTCTCTTTCTAATCGCATTTTCTCTAACTCTAATTGAAACTGATATTCTGCCATTTTGTAAGAGCCTAACTCTGATTTAACTGTGTATTCTGGAAGATCGTATTTTTCAAAGATGTTTTCTTCTACTAGTTTGTTTGCAACCTTAATTCTAATGTCTTGCTTTCTCTGAGAGGATTTAACATCTAACCCAAAATGCAAACCTAATGCGATCAAGTCATCCTTTTTTAACGTATCAAAAACCTGAACACTTGGTGAACTAAGAAAGTCTGTGACCGAAAACACGATGTTGATTTCTGCTGGCTTATAATCAAATTTAAAGGTTCAATTATAAAAATTCTGATAATAAACAGCAAAAGTGCAAATAATTCTTTATCCCGGACGAGCCCCCAATTCTGTTATGGGTCAGAATAACCCTAAATGCCAGCAAAGATCAATAACACAATTTAAACTTAACAATAATTTATTTACAGTAATATATAATAAGTATATGAAACATAAAGTACAAACTTAGCAAGAATCTAAGAATACATACATCAGAGTGTCCGTTGCTTCACACAATGTCCCAGTGAAAATATATCCCAGTTATATCTCAATAGTGCTTATACGACAAAGTATCCACAATTATTGTATATGCATTGAATTGACAGGGTATTTATACAGTATTATAAATCTAGAATATTCTAGAAAATGTTAAAACATGATATTACTGGAACAATCTGGACAAATACAAAATTTAAGAATGTTCTAGATAAAATGACCGAACATGTTGACCACTCTGGAACGTTCAAGAAACTTAATGTTACTAATTATATACATAATGAAACAATACACATCTCACAACAGTACCAATGTTTTAATTAAATAGAAAACGGTGTGAGACATAGCAGTCTCTAACTGTGCCCCCCCCCCCACATCAGGTTAAATCTGAACTTAAGGGTTACAAATGAAAAATGCATTTCAAACTTGCAGTGTATTACATACTGTAAGAGCACAAATTTTCATGGGGATGAAATTTGTCATCTAAAATATTTTTGTGATTTTTTAAATTCCTTGTTTTGAAAGTAACCAGATTCAAATATAGTCATATAGATTTTTTGTAGGGTTTGATTTCATTGATAGTTGTTAACAATGATGTAAACGAAATTTAATCCTCCCTGAATATTTGTTTCCTAATTATGTAATTATATATAGAAGTATTTTAATTTGGATGAATGTTTGTTTATACTTTAGATAATGAATATTATAATAGCCAGCGACTCCCGTGGCAGAGGTCTTCATCCATACATACGAAAATATGATCCTTTTCCTCGCCACTGGAAAACCACCGTTCTGTGCAGGCCTGGAGCATCTTTAGATAAATTAAAAGACGAGGTTCTGTCATTTAAAAAATCCACGCCCGACTCCTCACCATGTCGCATTGTTTTCATGGCTGGTATCTGCAATCTGACAAAAAAAATCATCATGAACATGGGAGTGAAATTTCCTATTCTCATTCTTCTGAAAATATTACTCACTTAATCAATACAATTCAAAATTCATTTCAAACCTTCCAATCATCTGGCACTTCTGTACAATTTTCCACCATCCCTCCTGTTTCAGTTCATAATTTTAAAGATTTTCAGTTCAGGAAAGGTAACCTGCAAACAAGTCAATTTTCTTTCGAAAACTCCCAGTTCCAGCAACATTCTCTGGAACAAGACATCAGGGACATCAACCTGGAAATTATTAAGTTAAATCAGATACACAATCATGTCAGTTCCATAAGACTTGATAAGGATGTTTCCAAAATTTCAGTAAAAAAAAGAGGTAGAAATGGTAAAAGCAAGAAAAAACACACCAAGTTTATCTACACTAACTTTTATGATGGTGTACATCCAGATGCATTCCTTTCTGAGAAGTGGTATGCAAGAATTTGTTCCACAATCCGAAATGACATAGAAAAAACTGAAACAAGTGCAAGTTAAGTTCAGAAGAAGAGGTTGAGGAGGATTAGGAAATAGATGACACTTGGGATTTTAAAAGAAAATAAATATTTCTATATTTATATATCTTTTAGACACAGCACAATCTTTTGATTTAGCTATTTCTTAACATTATATGGTTAAAAATATGTTGACCATGCAACCGTTATGTTGAAGACAGTATTTTTTGTCATGATTTAGATCGGGCTTGTCAAGGCGTACCTGCCATTTGATGCGTCTAGACTCTGACATTATATGATGTCGTATGTAAGTTACATTACCAAAAAGAAGCTTGAACAGTGCTAAAAGTACATGAAGAATGTTTCATTTCCAATTTAAATGAAGAACCTTTTATTTTTCCATTTATCTTTAATATTTATCCATTAAATCTAGGTGTGTTATCTTTTAATTGAACTTTTGCTGCTTTAAGAAGTCACATTGAAATGGGAATATAAGGAATCACTGTCTACTTAGTATACATAGTATGGTGTGCCAGGGAAAATATAATATCATATATTAACAGAGCGATATACCTTATAAACTTTAAACATTTACTAGAAATAAAAGACTTGGTCAGTTATACCTTTGGTGTCAGGTTTTGGGTCCTGTAAGGGGTAATAAATCTTCAATAAAGAACGAGGGCGCTTCTGATTGGCATTCGGCAGGAATCAGGGCGACTTGAAAAGTGAATTTTTTTTTCTACAAGGAATTTTTACATATTTTTATTCATCAGATTCCTGTACAATAGAAGGAAAATATTTTCACAAAAATGAATTTTGATTTTCTGAAAAATAACTTGAAATTGGCTATATTAGACATTTTGAACAAAATGGTACATTTTAAAACACTTTTCTCTATTTTTTTTTCTATCTATGGGTCTTCTCTCCATGATTTTAATACAAACAATCAATAATTTTGTCAGCTTATTTACGTACTGATGTATTAAAATTTTGAATTAGAAAAATTCTGGTTCAGTTTGGTTCTAGAGAGAAATCTATATATTTTATGATGTACATGTACACTTTTCATCTATGCCTTTAATCGTATAAGTGTTTATTTTTTTGTGAAACATTACTATGTCATCATGGTTATTGTACTTCCTAGGAAAAATGGCCATAAATATTACAATCTGACAAGGTGTTTCAAACTAAAAGAAAAAAATTCTGTGGTTATCATGGTCATGTTTGTAAAATCTAGTTTACAGGCTATGTTCAGCCAACCAAATCATGGACATTTCAACCATAAATGTTTTGTATAAATGATTCCTGCAGATTACATGTCAAATACGCCCATCTTCTTTTGGTATTTTTCTTTATGTATAGCTATTAGCTAACTCAAGAGATTGTGTCACACTTGTCTATTTCCTCTTCTCATCACCTGGTTTCAAAGGCAAATAAATGTAATACTGTACTCTTAACCCCACACACCACCCCCTTTGTTTTTATTGATTTTAAGAACATGTTAATTATATCTCCATAAAGCATGAAACTGACACCAGATACACCCCCATCCCCTGTGATTATTTCTGATTTAACAAAGAGAAAACACTTTAACTGCCCTATCCACTGTTAGAAATTTTAAATTCAGAACTTGTCCATAGTCCTCTTAAAACAGTATATACTGATGCTGAATGGTGGGAGACATACCAGTCTCTAACTGTAAAGCATTTTGTATTAATCATGTTTAAATTGATCACTATTCTACACCTTGTCAAGTCTTTGTAGTTATTTCATGAAGAACATTTTTGAATATCTAGTTACTTTAAGTTCCTCTTAAAAATGTCGTTTTACAAGGTTCATCAAAAGCTAGTTACTCTATACTTATCACCCGATATTGTCTGCAGAATATTTATTTTGAAGTCAAAGTCATCCATCAAATGCATGGATTCTTGGAAAATCTTTTCCTTGGCTCCTGGTTAATATGCATTGATCTAATTACATATTTATAATAATGAAGAAAGGTGCCTCTTTCAAAATGCATAATTTCAGGGCCCTTGCGTTAGAGGTACGGGGGGGGTGTTACTTTGAAATAAATTAATGCTTTGAAATCTGCTCTTTGGTACTAATCAACAATTTATGATGAAATAAAATTTCTTCACTAGTTTTCGAGATGGCCAGAAAATGAAATCTTCAAACTTGAAATACCAATAAAATATCCAGGTTGAGAATATCGAAGAGATTCTGGAACAAGGTACCCAAATAAATCAGACATAACCACCAATGGCAATGCAAGGCGAAATCGCACAAGACAGTGTAAGGATCGATTCCTGGTACTTTGAAAGTTCTGTAGATGGACCAGGCTTATTCCCTCAAGTTTGATAGTCTTTTTCATTTTCACTGTGATCCCCAGTCCAGTACGAGTATTTCAGATTTGGTTCATAATTAAATGTTTAGTCACTAATTTTATTAAAGGTTTCTAAATTTGGTAACCCTCTGGTCTCTGACCACTAGAGCTGAAAATTACGTAACAGAGACATTTTTTATGCGTCTACTGGGAATTAAACCTGGGGCTTCTGACTGTATCGACACCTGGGGGCGAAGTTTTAATAGCAATCACTCTCACAACCAGGGAAAACGCGTATGGATCGCACGTTGGGCGCCCAATGTAAGATACACTTAATGAGTTTCGGTTTGGGATTGAACGCATGGGCCCTCTATTGCCAGTCAAGTGCTCTAACGGGCTAACAAAATATTCCAAGCAGGTCGCTATGATGCCGTGTTTCTGACACTACCACATTATATTGGTAAGTGTACTTGCATGGAAATTAATTCACTTGTTATTTTATAACTTTTTCACCTCATTTAAGTGTACTGATGTCATCATATTTTGACTTAGACTGTGCTACAATTACATTTATAAATGTTATTAATGTCAATTTTATTTTACGTGTAAATATAAGTTATGCTTTGAGATACAACTGTGTCATGTAAAATAAAATACATGTAGGACAGTCATACATGCTTGATAATATGCGTCTTCTGTCTGTGCTGGTAAAACTATTCATTTTCAAAAAAACTGATAACAATCGGTACATTTAACCGATCTAGGAGATGAATTGGATTTCAAATGATGAATGAGATTATTTTTGTAAGTAAATGATTTGCCATATGTGTCACAATTAAACTGAAGAAGCGTTGAATGCACCGCCTGGGTTAAACTTATGTCAAGAAAGGAGCCGTCGATAGCCTCATTTGTTTCCTCTGGAATCGCTTGCATGTCTGTAACGAGGTATAGAAATACTGTTATTTTGGTCGAACAATTATAAATTCTAACGAGATGCTAAGGAAGGCACGTTGTATAGGGGATAAGGAGCATATACGAATTTTTCAAATAAGTATACATACGTTCAACCCATAAATTAAAAATATTAAAAGAAACTCTGGGAGGAAAGAAACAATCATTTTGGTTCTTGGAATGATTTCTTATTTTATTGCATGCATATGTATATAATTACACGTTTTTTGGTTCATTAATTTTGTTTTGGAATTAATTTTAGACATGATTCTCAGTCTTTATTATTGGTAAAAGAAAGCAAAATCCAATTTTGAAATGTTTATCAAGAAGTTATTATAATGTATGAGAACTTCTTTAACCTCTTGTTCGTATTAAGGACCCCCCTATTTTTTATATTCTTATGTATTGATGGATACACAGTACATAGTTAATACTCCCAATTCATAAATGAAGATAGATTTGCAATGCTTCAAGAAATTTATATTTTATAAAAGAGTAAATATTTATTATCGTTTATCTATTTCTTGTAAATAGGGTACAAACTTTTATCTCTTGGTAAACGTTCAGACAACACATTTATGAACAGACATCACTTACTTGCGCACTGAAAGTTGTAAAATAAACGGCTGATTCAACTTGACCGAACGAAAAAACAAAGAATGAATGAAAATATTACAAATCAAGAAAATTTACATTTTTAGATGCACTTGGGCAAGTAACTAGATTGTATAAAAGACCACTTCAACGTGCAGAGGTGGTTTGAACTGCTACCGATAATTATATAACACGATTTAAATGATGCTAAACATATAATGAAAAACAAAAATTTGTGTAATTAATATGAAATACAATTCTTTTTAGAAGTGTTATACGATCGCTTCTCATGTGCTGTCCGCATGTTGTTGATGATCGCATTGCCGTCGTCAAAATTTTCTGTAAAAAGTCATTTAGATTCAATTGAAGACAGTTTCAAATAAAATGTATAAAACTCATATTTTAAGATCAATTTAATAACAAGCTTTCGAGTTTGTGCAATCCATTTCATATGCGTAGAAATTACTTTTCAAGTCTTTCTCATTTTAAGTACAAGTATCGATATTAACCCAAATTAACTTCTTCCTGTCACATTTTATATTAATTTTCACTCCGAGATAAAAAAAATCTGTTTAAACTTACCCGGTATCAAATTCGCTTCCTCCATTCCTCGTAATTTTAATTACAAGTTTTGGGGAGGGGGGAATAGAATTAAACATATAAAAAACAAGAGACCATCTGAGCTAATATGTCACCTGAGTATGATGTAACAACTTTCCAACAATTGATCGAATTTGATTTGTTTTAAACCAGAGGCCAGAAAATTCACAATTTTAAAGGGGCACCATTGCTCATTATATCTATACACTAAGCATGCTTACTTTGGTTACTTAATACCCAGGCAACCATTTCACTAACAGGTCGTAGCTCGTAAATGTAGACGTAAACTTGAACGTAGCACGTAATTGCGTTTCACTAAGAGTTACGACTAGCGAGTTTACGATTAAACTTGATCGTAACTCTACGAGTGGTCCTATGCTGTCGTAGATAACCTCGCGTACTCGATAACACAAACAATATGGCGTCGCTTATACTACTAGCAGACGAAAACATACCTTCAAATGGGAGAAAACTGAGTGTGGTGACCTGCATGGCATATCACGTTCAAGCGTTTCTAGAGCTATCGATCGTGTCACCAAATCAATTTGTAATGAACTAGACAACATTCATTTTCCATCAGGTTTGTAAAACAAACTTCTACATAATTCTTAAAATCCTTAATTTTTACAATGTATGAAATATATGGAACATTTTTATTGGAAAGATACATTGTACAAACAAGAATTTAACGTTCCGCCCAAGAAGCATGAAACCAAGAAGCATGAAATCAATGAGGCTATATACATAATAATTAAAAAAAAAAAATCTCGATAAAGCAAAATCAGATGTTTTAAAATAAACCCTGTTTTTATGACACTGTACAAGTGTATTATGTTTTTACAGTATACCTGTTGGCCGCCTTAGTGTGGCTCTGCAGATCTTGCCACTTCTTTTTTACATCTTTCAAACTCCTAATACAGGAGGAGCAAGAATTGACTCTGAGTGAAAACATGATAAATTGATTAATTAATCCTTTGATTCAATTTGCCAAACAAAAAATTCGGTAATGCTTAAAGTATACAAACAATGACTGCTAAATCACGGCGGAGAATCTACGTCATCGGAGGGGATTAGAACACACAAAAATGGAGGACAAATGCTCCGCTTCGATGTAAGAAGTTGATATTTTTGCACCTATAAAGAATGAATATTAAATCAGTATCCTGCCTAAAGTATGCCAAAGAACGTCAACTACAATAGACAATGTACGTTTGCTCGTGATAGAATCTTATTGTTCCAAACACTTCGACACAGTTTGAAAACAAGTGAGAAAAACCCGGGATGTGGGGCACACATTTTTAAAATTCGACCAATTATTCGCATGTCCAGATGTACTAGACATTTTATTCTTCCGCGTTTACACTAGAACTAATATTTTTTAAAAATCCTGATTTTTTAAATAGTTTATTATGCTTTAATTATCCAAGAAAAAAGTATAAATCATTTTGTTTTCAGAAATGATGTAGGGCACACCAACACTAAAACGGATATGGGACACACAATAAGTTACTTTCAAATTGAAACATCGAGCATTCATATCTTAGTGTTTCCATTTAAATGACTGTTGTTTAATAGTATATGAACAAAAACCTGTACAACTCATCTTTGTAATACTCATCCAAATACTTGATTCCCTGAGTTTGCTTGTATCCATACAAAAATTATAAGTTGAAAACGCTGGTCTGATCCTCAACAAAAGCTTCCAACATGAATTTTAAATTTTGACTTTTATTAATTTAAAATTTCATGTAGAAATTTACCGGTGTTCACTTCTGCAGATCTATAGAAAAAGGGGGGTCGAAGTCCGGAGATTGTGTTTATTTTATGATATTTCTATTTAAAGTTACACGACATCCGCCCCCCCCCCTCCTCGAAAAAACCACACACACACATACAAACTCACGAAATGTTTTTTTTTTTAGCTTTGTTGCTTACTTTTTTGCTTGTCAAAATAGTTTGGAGTCAGAAAATTCTTTAATCGGAGTTCCCTTGGTTTGCTTGTATCCATACAAAAATTCAAATATTTTAAGTTGAAATGGCCGGTGGTCTGATCCTCAACAAAAGCTCATTAGCTGCCAAAATGAATTTTAAATTTTGACTTTTATTAAATATCGTATTGAAAGATACTAGTATTTACATGTGCGGATCTAAAAGGAGGATTGAAGTCCGGAGTCTATGTATATGATTTTACGTACACTACGATATTTTTGTGTGAAGTAACACGACCCAGACCCAATTAAACACACATGAAATAGCTTTTTGAGGTTGATTGTTTAATTTCTTTGCTTGTAAAAATGTTTTGGAGTCAGAACTTTTTTTTCTGATTTGTGTGGACACCCCCCCCCCTCGAAAAGTTTCTGTATTTGCATATTCAGTGTTTGTTTTTATTAGATCTTTGTCGGTAAGACTCTGGTATATCAGCTGATAGGAAGCGGAGATTAAGGAATTTTTCTTATGCTCAAATATTTGCAACAGCTGACAAACTTGTGTCAAAATTCTAATAGTTTATTACCGACTCCATATATTTGAGAAAATAAGACAAAATTGAATATTGTACTTCGAAGTTAAAATCATCGTATTACATGTAATTGAAAAAAAAATTGTTTTACTATACATGTATGAATCAGTGATTAAATATTACGTACTCATAAAGCAGTTCATGCCATCTTACTTACATTTGCTGGAATATTAACCAAAAGCAATGACAGGAGCAGGGTTAAATAAACAATACCAGCAGTATAAATTGGGATTTTTTTTTTGTAAAAAGTACTTTAGTAGCTATACATAAAAAAGAAATAATGTCAAGCTCTTTTATGTGATAAGTTTTGAAGGGGGGGGGGCATTATCAGAGAAAAATGACAGCTACAAACCTTTGATTGGCACCCACGAAAAGACAATTTTTAACTTCATTTTTTGTTTTGGCCCTCCCCATCACTGGCAACCACTTTCATACATTCGATTACTAATATTATGTTCACCTGAGTGCAAGCTGGGAAAAAATAAAATAGCTTTCCGAAACTATTTGTTGCAATTTGGAATTTCCCGATCTCTTTTTAGACCACTGTGTAGGGAAAATAAATTCTTATTACTAGTATCACCTGGAAGGTCAAGTGTTGCAAATATTTGAGCATAAGAATAGTTCTTGATCTCTTTCCCATATTAAATGACATGCTAGTTTCAAAGATCTTATTAATACCAATATGCAGATTTAAGAACTTTATCGGGATGGAGGGGGGGGGGGGTCCACACAAAGTCCAAAGAATTTTCTGACTCGAAACTATTTTGACAAGCAATAAAGAAAGCAACAAAGCTAAAAAAAATTATTTCGTGAGTTTGTATGTGTGTGTGTGTGTTTTTTGCGTCTTTTTTATTTTTTTTGAGGGGGGTGTCGTGTAACTTAAAATAGAAATATAAAATAAACACAATCCCCCCCCCCCCTCTTTCTATAGATCTGCGTGTAAGTGAACGCCGGTAAATTTCTACATGAAATTTAATAAAAGTCAAAAAATTTAAAATTCATGTTGGAAGCTTTTGTTGAGGATCAGACCAGCGTTTTCAACTTATAATTTTTGTATGGATACAAGCAAAACAAGGGAATCAAGTATTTGGATGAGTATTACAAAGATGAGTTGTACAGATTATTGTTCATATACTATTAAACAACAGTCATTGAAATGGAAACACTAAGATATGAATGCTCGATGTTTCAATTTGAAAGTAACTTACTATGTGTCCATTATCCGTTTTAGTGTTGGTGTGCCCTACATCATTTCTGAAAACAAAATGATTTATACTTTTTTCTTGGATAATTAAAGCATAATAAACTATTTAAAAAATCAGGATTTTTAAAAAATATTAGTTCTAGTGTAAACGCGGAAGAATAAAATGTCTAGTACATCTGGACATGCGAATAATTGGTCGAATTTTAAAAATGTGTGCCCCACATCCCGGGTTTTTCTCACTTGTTTTCAAACTGTGTCGAAGTGTTTGGAACAATAAGATTCTATCACGAGCAAACGTACATTGTCTATTGTAGTTGACGTTCTTTGGCATACTTTAGGCAGGATACTGATTTAATATTCATTCTTTATAGGAGCAAAATTATCAACTTCTTACATCGAAGCGGAGCATTTGTCCTCCATTTTTGTGTGTTCTAATCCCCTCCGATGACGTAGATTCTCCGCCGTGTAAATGGATGTGGATAACATAGTATTTACCATTGTATTTAAACGTCAGTCAATTCATGATTACAAAACGGGAAACATTGATATAAACCGCTAATATGGTGGTCAGATATTAAATACAAATAGAGTCATGTGGTTCAACAAATGTGTTATTCATCATTGGTGAATATGACCATAAGAAAAATTTATATGTAAGTTCTTTAGCATACATATAAATGAGAGCAACATTTCAAATACAGACAGCTTACAGCTTCCTCTTTTTTTATTGGTAGGGCTTGTCGCACGAATGTTCATAAATATATGTATACCTTTCAGTTATTTCAAGCCAAGCTCTTTGCTTAGTCTGAATGGTGAGCGACGGGCCAAACTTTCCACGAATTATGGCCCATCGCTCTGGATCCGTCACCAGATCGACTAAAAGATGGATGAATGCCTCCTACCAATTCGCCTTAATTTCCTTCATTTGTTTACGTTCGTCTGCTTCTCAATTTTACCTCCGGCACTGAAGAGTTCCTTAAGTGCTCGTAACTCGGAAATCGTAAGTGCTACGTCTACGACATGTTTTGTAAAACGCTCGTATACGTTCACGTGAAATAATCGCAAACGTAATGGTAAGTTTACGAGCTACGATTTGTTAGTGAAACGGTCGCCAGAGGTAGATCCGAGTAACAAAGCGCAAATGCATTTCCACTTTATAACCACCAGTTGTGCACCCTACACCAAGAAACCACTGACCCTGGCGCCACATATTTCAATCTTAATTGCTATTCTTTTGTAAGACACAAACCTCTGATATTTCTTTCCGAAAATGTTCTGACGATTTGTCGGTTGTGATACAATTTTCTTTTTAAATGAGTGGACATAATTTTTTAATATTCCTCCATGAAAAATTAAATGGCAGTTTTATGTCCAAAGAACTCTGAATTACTGCGCTACACTTTGAAACAAGAGGCCCATGGGCCTTATAGGTCACCGGAATATCATGTAACAACTTTCCAAGAATTAAATTTGATTCGTGTTTTAATCCAGAGGCAATGAAAGTCACAATTTTATGCTTACTTTAGTTACTTACATGTAATACCCAGAGGTAGATCAGAGTGACAAAGAGGAAATGCATTTCCACTTTATCAGTTGTGCACCCCATCCCACGGGAACCACTGACCCTTGGGCCACATCTTTCAAAATTTTGGAAATTTTATGAATTTCATTTCATCTTGTTATTGATTAATACCAAAGTGCAGATTTCAAAACATTAAATTATTTTCAGACTATGTAACCCCCCCCCCCCTCTCGAAGTACCTTTGTCCCGGGGCGGAACTTAACTATTTTGGAAGAAACAGCTTTCTTCGTCGTAAATACGATATGTACTAAGATCATTGGAATAATACCCAGGAGCAAAGGAAAAGATTTTCAAACAATTCATGCATTTTCACTATATAAACATTAGAGCCTTGCCTTAACACACAAAGCCCTGACCCAGGAACACTAAAATTCACAAATCTCAAAGAAGCATCCTTCCTCATAATAACTATGTACATAGTTCATTGATTTAATACCCAAGTGCAGAAAAGAAGATTTTAAAAGAATTTATGCATTTTCACTATATAATCAATAGAGCCCCGCCCTAACACCAGAACCCCAAACCCAGGGGCCATGAAATTTACAATTTTGGAAGAGGCAATTCAGCATAACTATGTACTTGGTTAGTTTATTTAATACTCAGGAGCAGAGAAGATTTTCAAAGAAATGATTCATTTTTAGGTCACCTGAGTAAACTCAGGTGACCTATTGCTATCTGTTTTCGTCCGTCGTCGTGCGTCGTCCGTCGTCCATCGTGTGTTAACATTTGAACATTTTCTGCTTCTTCTCTGCAACCGCTCAACCAATTTCAACCAATTTTGGCACAAAGTATCTATGGGTAGAGGGGAACAAAAATTGTGAATTTCATGGTCCCTGCCCCCTTGGGCCCTGATGGGTGGGGCCAAAACCACTAAAATTAATGCAATCTTTCAAAATCTTCTTCTTTACACCTGGACATCAAGCAGTCAAACTGTTTGCATGGTTATAATCAGTATTGAGCCCTTTACCAAAATTGTGAAATTCATGGCCCCAGGGTCAGGGGTTCTGGAGTTAGGGTGGGGCTTTGTTGATCATATAGTAAAATTACATAAATTGTTTAAAATTCTTCTTCTTTACTCCTGGACATCAAGAAGTAAAATTGTTGGCATGATTGTAATCAGCATTGAGTCCTCTACCAAAATTGTGAAATTCATGGCCCTAGGGTCAGGGGTTCAATTTATTCAATTGATTTAAATAAATCCGGAAATAAGCTTGCTGACTATGTATACTTCGTGCTTTAGAATATCTTATGGAGGCTCACGCATGCGTATTATCGGCCAATCCAGCGTCTTCCGGCAAGTCGAGAAGTATTTGGAACCAAGTAGTCCTGACACGATTTAATTTTTTGTAGGTCTAAGAGTTTGCATTTCGAACGGTGGGTATGAGTGTTGCAGTTTTTTTTATTTAAACAGCACTGAATGTATGACATGCTTTTGCGAATATATCATATACCTTGTAATCGTTTGGAAAGGTGGCATCACGTGAACGACGATGGAGGAATTTTGGTAACATGGTTCGAGGAATTTATTTATGTACAAATAAACAATGTTTACTGGGTATTAAATATGTAGTTTGTTTTGTTTTTTTGTATATATCGAAAATGAAGTATAATGAAATATCAGTTCGAATTATCTCTTAAAGAAAATAATGGCGTTTAGTTATACGCATCATGTTAGGCATGCCTGGTACAATCACTAGATTTCGATACGTAGCTTGAATTACCCACCTGACTTTATTTACTTACTTGAAGTATCTTTATTTAGCTAAAAAAATCAAACATTTTATATAGCATGTTTTTCCAGAAAGTGCAGGAAATTGCACTTTGATTCAGTGACAATTTTTTAACTCAACTGAAAACAATTCATGAAAAATTCATTCTTGGTGATGTTTCTTTCTCTGTGGAATTGCAGTCAAAGTTCTTGTAATTTTAGCAGTTAATTTGTTAACAGTAACAGAACCTCTTGAGTGAATTAACTAAGAAAACCAGTTTAGGTTTAGATGAGCACACTGTGAATTAGGGCTGTCACGGTTCCAAAATTTTTCGGGTCGGGTCGGTTCTTTTTTTTTTTTGTTCGGTTTGGGGTTTATCGGGTGGGGTAGGTAATGGAAGAAAAGCTCATTTGTATTATTTTCAGCAATAAAAAGAATATTCTCATTTAATCTTAGAAATTGCAACATTATAACTAGTTTAAAGACTAGCCTCCTGACTAGACAACAACTGTACCAAATTATTTTTAAATCACCTTTCAGGGTTTCAGATTGAAATAAGTAACTACAGGACATCTGGCATATTTACCAGAAAAGTTATAGGCCATTCTGTCCTAAACTTCCTAAAATTATAGGCCAATAGAAAAGTTAAACTAACTCAGATTTCTGTCAGACTTTTACAAAGTAGTCATCTTATTACATAAAATATTCAAACTTGTATATTAATTTTCCTTTTAATAAGGTGGAAATATTATTTTGTTTCTTTTAAACAAAATTAATATATTGAAACAGAATAGTAATTGTTTTTTTTTTTAAATTTCATTCAATGGGTATTTAACTTATATTAGTCCCACCTTTCATTGCATGTAAATGTATCTATTTCTTGGGATTAAAATTTTTAAAAATAGTAATCCAAAAATTAGACTTGTATCTCTGATGATATTCAATGTATAATTACGTTTAAAGATTACCTAGACTATTTTTTTCCCTTAGTAAAACCTTGCAACATTGTCCGTTTCCTGCTATTAGTCCGACCCCATATTCAATGGGTAACACGAATCACCGGAATGCCCCGTAATCACCGAAATGCCCCTAAAAATCACCGAAATGCCCCACAAAACCACCGAAATCCCTTACATAAGTTTTTACATGATGTTTTTCATAAAAATTAATGCTTATTTTTTTCAATAAAGCATAACTGACGGTAAAATTAATTATTTTCATGTTTTGTGCTCGAAGCGTATCGTACTTCAAAGGGCGATAACTCGTATTTGGTGATGACCCAGGAAGTGAAGTCTACAATGTTTAAAATCTAAGAAATAATAATGTCTTATGATATTTCTAGGAGAAAATTAGATGACAAATGATAACTATGATAAAAGAAAAAAATTTGACTTTCTTCTTTCTTCCTTTTCTTCCAACTTTTTGCATTGTGAACCAGGTTGTAACATTTATTCGTCTGCAGACGCCTGCTGGGGGAAAATAGGCGTAGCGTTAAAATATATATACCTGCCATTATTCATTGAGTAAATTTATCTTTTATTATATATATTTACTTTTACAGACCATAAAGTTAACGTTTTACCAAACAAAACGAGAGGGGGTACCGGTACACCAAATTTCCGTGATAATTTACGACCGCGATGTAAGAATTTCAAAAGACAAATGCAGTCATCAAATGAAAAAAAAGGTTTTAAACTTTGTACTTCGTTAAGGCCATGTAAATATTACTATTTCTATTAATGATTTTTTTATTCTGTTACTTGATTAGATACATAGTCAGTCAGGTCACACATTAATTGTACGGAACATTTGTCTTGTAAATTAGCAAACCTTTCCAAAGTAGCAATTGTTTCATAAAACAATGTAGGTGTATTCAACCCATTCAACAACTTAAAAAAAAATAAATATAATAAAATTGTCAAATTTTACTATTTCTATTGAATCAAATGTAGTTCATTATCCCAGGATACCCATGTCAATGTTTGTATAGCGCACGTGCGTAATTTCGATCACTGATTGTGATGTACCTGATTATGTAATATGACATAATACTACACACCTGTCAATAGATCAATTACTTAATTAACCCCAGTGAGATTAGCTGTCCGTGTATACACAGTAAACATAATTTCAGATATCCATTTGTTTCAGACGAATTAAACATAATAAATCAAATTAATTTTGTCTTCATTTTTTAATCATTAATACTAGTAAAAAAATATGAAACTTTAAAAAAAAAATATTATTTCATAAACACAAAAACGAAACAAAACTATAATTTTGATAAATTTTGTTATTTTCTTTAAACATTGCAGTTCTTTTCTTTGCTATTTACCAGAGGATCAAATATTCTTTAGGATTCATTCATACAAATTGAATAGAATTCCAAAAAGACAATCACAGTATTCAAACATAGATTCTATTTTACGCAGCTGTTACTGTACTGATGAGAAGTGAGAGATCCAATCAAACTTTTAATAATAAGATTTTTAAAAAATGTTGCATTAATAGTCCCATTTTCATATCAGATAACAATGAAATTTTATTAAATTCATACATGGTAAATATTTTTTTAAACTAAACGTAAGAAAGATCTTTCTATTTGCTTTAAAACTTAATATAAAGATGGGACTTTCCAGTAAAATTACACTAGTGTACTCCGTTTTTAGAAATCAAGATTATATGTAAATAATATTACAAACAAAATTTTAATTGATATGAAAAATATGACTTATTATTTAGAATATATTTAAAACAGAAAAAAGGGAAAAATTAAAAATAAGACTATTTTGGCACGTGCCTTTAATCAGTGAGAGTTCTTTCTTAGATACTATAACATGCACAATCTTCTGTTCAAATAAAAATACTTACGTTAAAATTATGACATTTTTATTCGATATCTAGGCTCTAGAACAGTTAAAGTCATCAATATTTATTATTTTTTTGTTTATATATAACAAAATAAGGGGCATTTCGGTGGCATTTCGGTGATTTCTTGGGGCATTTCGGTGATTACGGGGCATTCCGGTGATTCGTAGTACCGATATTCAATCATGGCGGTAAAAATAACAACATGGCATGGATTCCTTCGATGTTTTAAACATTCATCACTACTTTTATGCTCCTTGCAGTTGGGTTTGGAAATAAAATTATTGAGTATTTTGTCAAGATCTATTTATACCAAAATGTCATTGGCTGATTGAATCGGCAGTTGCAGAAAGTAGAGAAAAACAATCGGATCTGAATGGAGGAAAAATTATACAACTGGCCTTTACATACAGAAGATAATCGGCCATTGTGTCTGTTCAGTGTCAAACTTATAGGCCAACATGGCAGGTAAACTTTTATTGGCAAATGGCCGACGCCAATCTGAAACCCTGCCTTTCAATGACAATTTACTAACAAAACTCTCGTTTTTGACGCCATTTTATAGTAAAATCTACTCATTATACAAATCGGAACCGAACCAATTCCAGAAAAAGGGAACCGTACCCGACCCGAATTAATTGTTCCGCGGTTCCGGGTCATTTCGGGTACCCGTGCAGATGATTCTTTTCACGTTTCATAGCTGTCGGGGAATCAACCCCGGTCCGAAGCCCTGGCCATTCTTACCGACCATGCATTATGGAAAAATCAAGTAGGGTTAATCTTTAAAAGATATTTATTTAGACAGTAATATTTCTACTTCAACATTTTATTCTCAAAACATCGTTTCTAAGTTTCATTGTTATTTACCTAGAGACTGTTTTATGATTTACTTTCTTTTTGCGTAGACGACGTGTAATTTGAATTATTTACTTCCCTTTTTGTCGCTAGATTACAACGACAGATTTTGGTGCTAAATGTATTTTTGTGATAACACTTCATTAAGAAACACACTGTATATGAAAAAATAAAAAATGTCGAATTATTAAAAATATTAATTATTTTGAAAGAAAGAATTAATTGAGAAGGATTCTGTTTGCAACAAAAAATGCTTTATTTTTCATTTCAATTCATGAGCTAAACATGAAAAAAAAAATGGCCTCGGTTTACAAAGTCGTAGGAAAAAGTATACAGGTAATACACTCAGGTAACATCCTGTGGACACAGGTAGTATATACAAGCCAGCGTCGTTCCCTCTGGGCTTCTCAGCCGCTTCTATTAAGCTCCACCCCACACCAAACTTACCTGAGGAAAACCGTACGGTTGAAAACCTCGGCCTTTAAATGGTTTTGAGACAAATCTTTTTGCCAGAATTAAAGAAAAAATTGACCTGATGATTTGAATGACCCGATGATTTCCTACTAAAGACCTGATATTTTTCAATGACCTGATATTTTTTAATGAGGTTATGGGTTTAAATGACCTGATTTATTCTTATAGTACATTTTAGGAAAATAAAGCAAAAGTTAAACTTGTTAAAATTTGAATATTTGCAGCAATTCCATTTCAGTTAAAAATATCAGGTCTGTAAAGTAAAAATATCAGGTCATTCAAAATATCAGGTCATCAGATTTTATGAATATAACTTAATACATAGCAAAAAAAATCTACTTATTATCCACTAAAAGTGTATTTAAGTATAGTATTAGATACTATCATTAATATTTTTGCCTCAGAAATATGAAATGTAATGTTTAAATTGATAATTTATATAAAATATTTTTTCATCATGTTAAATATCATGTCTTTAGTATATTATATCAGGTCTTTGTATGTTCCATAAAACAGACCGTCAGACGTTATATATATTGTCAGTCGGACTTTTCTCCCACAGGAAAGGCACGTGGGGTTCACCCGGTTGACCTCTGCCATGGTTGATACTGATAGTGGAATGTTAAATTTTCATCTTCCATCTTCTTAAAGGCAGAGATTTTAAGCACCGCCTTCAAAAATACCTGGTCTGGGTAGCCCTGTCAATCAAGTGCATGAAGGTCCATCATTGGATGCTGGAACTTGATTGACATTTACTTACTGGTCTCTGTGTATACCCTGTACATCTTGTTTGTGACTCGTGGTGACCTTCTAATTAACTTATGATCCTTTGATGTTTACTGATCAGAACATAGTATACAGAAACTGTATTACCACGAAATTTTTTAGATTAAGAATATATGAATTAAATATACCTTTAGTATTTGAAGGGATTATAATATAATATGCATTAAAAAAAACTTTGGTACATAATTTTTTTTTTCAAATGAAATTTCAAGATTAATTTTAATACTGTATGTTAAATTGTAAAGCTAAAGTGGAAATGTTATTGATTAATTCAGAAAAGCACTGTGCAAAGTAATTAAATTAAAAAATAATGTTTCTAATCATGGGTCACTTAATATATTTAAATTTCCTTGTAAGAATTTACAATCATTCTTTTTAGCATGTTTCATGGTGAGAAAGCTTTATTAAGGTTAGGATAAACCTAGATATTTTTTTTAGTGAGATGTAGTTAACACAGCTCTCTTTTCATTTAATTCATAGATGGGTCCTGGGGATTAATGAATTATTTTAGTCTAATTTGGTTGTTACAGGAGATTTTTTTTCTTCTTATTAATACATGGCTTTGCATAAACGTCTAAAACAATCTTTGTTTTAATATTTGAATTATTGTATGATATCATACTAATCTTTTTAAATGGGTAGGGGTGTTTTCAAACAGTCAAAAATAAATCAATATACAATTGAGAAAAAAACAACCTTTTACTACTTATTTAAAAATTCTCTCAAAATCTCCAACACAGGTAAGGTTTGACACCTGGGGTATTTCACTGTGTATTAAATCGCTTCCTGTGTATAGGGATTATGAGACAGATGACCACAGGTAGACTGCTAGCCCCCAAGGCATTCACACCTGTACAAAATAAGCCCCTCCCTCACCTGGAATTTACCACCCGGTAAAAAATATCTGCCTTTAAAAATCATTTTTTGAGATCAAAGGGAAATTCTTCAAAGGTAAAACCTTCAACATCCGCTGTTCAGTTCTATAATGGACCTATTAACGTGCCAGTCCTTTAATTTCAAAACATAGCGCAATTCGTAAAAATAATACGGATGTATCCCCCTAATTAACATTGATATTAATCTTATCAATCATCTAATTTACTATAGTGCAAACACTAAGTCATTCAAAAACATTAGAATCAAATCAAAAATTAATTAAGACTAAATAAACATTGTTCCTCGTATCAGAATTTGAGAAAAAATATACCAAGTTCGTAAAGGAAATGAATAGAAAAAATGGTATATGTTATTTTTTAATTCATATGAGTTTATATATACAAGTATATATGTAGGACTCCAAAGTGCGATGGGACTCCAAAGTCCGATGGTCACGCCAAAGTCCAATGGTCTGCGCCAAACCCCGACGGTCTGACACACCAAAATCTGATGGTGCTGAAAACAATTAACTTTTATGACGTCATAGTACTGCTGCGCAAAAAATACGATGCCGCGCCATGCCAAGGCCCGATTGTTTAAAATAAATACAAATAAATATTAAATGCAATGATTAACTCTCATCTTTCGGATACAGGTGCGAGACTAATCCTAATGCGTAATACTCAGTAACTGTAACCTAAATATATATATTATATTTATTTATTCACCAATCAAGGGCCCTCTGGGGGCATATATACAATTAAGAAACGAACAATATAATCATGATTATACATGTAACAATGCAAAATTGACTTGATCCTCACTTGTAAAAGTTTTCAGATTTGAAATACTGGTATAGTTCACAGTGAAATATACATGTAAGCATTACATATAATATAATAATAATAATAATAATTATACAATATGAAGTTATATATTGGGTGAGTGCTGGATTAATCCAAATCAGCCTAGGACTATGCTAACCCTTAAATCTCTCGGGAACATATTATCAATCCAATAGTGTTCAAGGACTTAAAATTATCAGTCGAGTTGTGTGCAAGGACTAACCCTAATTTATGCTTCTATTGGGTGAAAATGATAAGCAAAATCAGTAAAATTGTACACACAAGACGAATACTGATTCAATGGATATTGAATGCAGGACATTGTCATGACATCGGACTATTGTGACGTCATAAACGTTGATTGTTCTTCCACACCATCAGACTTTGGCATATCAGACCATCGCACTTTAGCGCAACGTGTCTCCTAGGAAACGACCATCGGACTTTGGCGTGACCATCGGACTTTGGCGTCCGTAAAGACAGCGAGCCGTCGGGGTTTGGCGCAGACCATCGTGGTATGGCGAGACCATTGGACTTTGGTGTCACCATCGCACTTTGGAGTCTTACATATATATATAAGTATTGGGTGAACCACATATAGTGCGAACAAGATATTGGGCGAAAAATATTTCAGGCAAACGGACTCTGCACGAACGGACTCCCGCGAACAGGTACATCGGGCAAACGAACCCGTTACCGACGACACCAGAGGCCCTGCCAGATATTCCAACATTTAAAAAATACACACTGTAGAGGCATAATTACAAATGCATGCAGTTTAACACATTGTATGATAAGTAATGCATCGTGTTCAAACATTTTTTTTATGATAATGAATTTGCTTTCCTATTAAAATCAAAGAAATGTATCCTATTAGGCTACATTTGAGAGAATAAGTTTTATATGCAACAGACAAAATATTTCGAACTAAAACAATGAGACCAACATTAGGGCTTTTACGGACATTAATACATCTAAATGTATCGTTTTTATACGCCCGTCTTAAGACGGGACGTATTATGTTATAGGCTTCGTGTCCGTCCGTCCGTCTGTCCGTCTGTCCATTCCTGTCCGGCTCATAACTTCAATACTAATAGGCCTAGGATTATCAAACTTTGTCAACTGATACTTCTTGGGTAGACGGTGTGTCGCGCACTAAAAGTAGGTCGCTCTGACCTTTAATTAAGATGCTATGGCCAAATATGGAAAAATCCTGTCCGGCTCATAACTAGTAAACTATTAGACCTAGAACTATCAAACTTGGCAAATGTATACATCTTGGGTAGAAGGTGTGTCGCGACCTATTTCAAGGTCACTGTGACCTTTAATTTAAGTGAATTTTTTTTAAAAACTAAGTCTTTTAAATTTTGAATTTCATAATCCTAAAAAATGCAAAATTTTAGTTGTATCCTTATTAAAAAAGTGTTAAATCAAGAAAATACTTATTTTTTTCAGCATATACTTGACAGCAATCTATAACAGATATTATGTATGTTAAGAGAAATCCCATGTCTCCCATGAGTGTAATTATCAAGCACTGGTCAAGAGTTTTGATAACAGAAAATTGCATGTCAAATTAGAGAGAAATTAATGAGTTTAGTGTGAGGAGCAAACTGGAGACCATCGGTGTTATCTATGTCCCTTTGGGAATTGGGCAGATGGGTAAGCCTGTTGGATTAAAAATAGCTCTTGTTGGCTAGCCTAAGTTTTAAAATGATTTTGATGAAAAGTAATTAACACTAATTTGATATTGCATTATAAACTAATCTAATATTATATAATATTAATTTAAAAAACTAATTTCATAGGGGTGGAATCAGCATGTCCATTTTCCTTAGAAATTGCATATTTAAACCTTTCTGATATTAAATGTTAAAAAAAAAAATCATTGAGTATTTTATATGTTTTTAAAAATATTTTATGGTAGATAGTGCAGATTCATTCATCTATAATAGTAATGAGAAGACAAGCATCCAGTCAAAGATTAATTAATGAGTTCAATTTAGGAAGGCTAGCTAGCATCTTCTTATCTGTATCCTTTGAGAATTAGACAGAAGAACTGCAGGTCAGTTTAAATAGCATATGTCATTTGATGGCCTAGCCTTTTATTTTCAAAATTAATTTGGTTTAAATTAAGTTGTTAAGACTAATTTGATATTGTTTAATTTGATGAGCATTTGACAATTAAGGTCTAATACAACCAGTATAGAAATCTATCAATGATGTAATTTGTTATAATTAATGCCTACACCACAGGGGATATCGATGGATAAACAAATATTTTAAGGAATAGAAAAAAATCATGGAAATTTTAGAATCAAGGTTTACATGATTTTCTTGCACTCTAAACTGTTTAAGTTAATTGTAATTTTTTGACGGGCGTATCATGCTGTGGCGTGGCACTTTATTCTGACTCTGACTTAGTTATATATTTTTGATCGTCTTATTAAAGTTCTAACCAATAACACATATAATTACCAAAGACTGACATAGGTCCATTAAAAGCTCTTGATATGCATGTTCGGCATGTGTACATTCAATAACAAATAAGTGAATAACAAATAAGAAGTGTATGTGTGTGTCAAGCGAGGAGGGGCAGGGATATGGTGGGGTGTTTACTTCGTATTTTTATTATTGTATTACTATGGACATGCAGAAACAATCCATTATTGGATGGCAAGAAAGAAACAGAGAGAGAATTTTGTTTTTGCTTGTCTGCAATGCTCAGGTGATTTGCATGGAACAGTATGGTAACATAATTGTCAATAAACCCCTTCCCGCTATGTGTTTACATCTGCCAGTACAAATGAATAGGTTTTTAGCTCACCTGAGCCGAAGGCTTAAGTGAGCTTTTCTGATCACATTTTGTCCGGCGTCCGTCTGTCTGTCTGTCCGTCTGTCTAGTTGTCCGTCTGTCTGTCTGTCTGTCTGTAAACTTTTCACATTTTCGACTTCTTCTCAAGAACCGCTGGGCCAATTTCAACCAAACTTGCCATAAAGCATCCTTGGGTGGAGGGGATTCAAGTTTGTACAAACGAAGGGCCAGGCCCTCATTCAAGGGGAGATAATTGGGAATTAATGAAAATTTGGTGGCATGTTTTAAAAATCTTCTTCTCAAGAACCACTGTGCCAGGAAAGATGAAACTTATGGGGAAACATCCTCAGGTAGTGTAAATTCAAATTTGTTCAAATCATGACCCCCGGGGGTAGGGCGGGGCCAAAATGGCCGACCAAAGTTTTACATAGTAATATATAGGAAAATTCTTTCAAAATCTTCTTCTGAAGAATAGCAAAGCCATAATTGATCATATTTATATGGAAGCATCCTCAGGTAGTGTAGATTCAAGTTTGTTCAATTCATGACCCCCGGGGGTAGGGTGGGGCCAAAATGGCCGACCAAAGTTTTACATAGAAATATATAGGAAAATTCTTTAAAAATCTTCTTCTTAAGAATAGCATAGCCATAATTGATCATATTTATATGGAAGCATCCTCAGGTAGTGTAGATTCAAATTTGTTCAAATCATGACCCCCGGGGGTAGGGCGGGGCCAAAATGGCCGACCAAAGTTTTACATAGAAATATATAGGAAAATTCTTTAAAAATCTTCTTCTTAAGAATAGCATAGCCATAATTGATCATATTTATATGGAAGCATCCTCAGGTAGTGTAGATTCAAGTTTGTTCAATTCATGACCCCCGGGGGTTACGGGCGGGACCAAAATGGCCGACCAAAGTTTTACATAGAAATATATAGGAAAATTCTTTCAAAATCTTCTTCTCAAGAATAGCAAAGCCATAATGGCTTTATTATATTTATATGGAAGCATCCTTAGGTAGTGTAGATTCAAGTTTGTTCAAATCATGACCCCGGGGGGTAGGGCTGGGCCAAAATGGCCAACCAAAGTTTTACATAGAAATATATAGGAAAATCATCTTCTCAAGAATAGCATAGCCATAATGGATCATATTTATATGGAAGCATCCTCAGGTAGTGTAGATTCAAGTTTGTTCAAATCATGACCGCCAGGGATAGGGCATGGCCACAATGGCTGATCAAAATTTTACATGGACATATATAGGAAAATTCTTAAAAAATCATCTTCTCAAGAATAGCAAAGCCATGATTGGTCATGGGACTACTTTTGGATTTAAACTTTTCAATAATAAACCAATTTCTACTTTTTCCTAGCCACAGTGCTCAGGTGAGCGATGTGGCCGATGGGCCTCTTGTTTAGATTCCATGCATTTGGCTATAAAAAAGCAAAAGCACACTGATCAATTCCCCCCTTCCCCCAACAAGTTAATTAAATTAATATATCATAAAATTCATTAATTGTAAGAAATTGCATATATCTCTTTTTTCCTTTTGTTTTATTTTATTTTCATCGGCCACTACTCTATTGAAAATTGTACTCAATCTGGCTGACCAAAAAGTGTGTTATTACATTTTTGCGTTCTTGCCTTTTGCTTAATCTCGATGCAAAATGTAACAACGCAAAATGTAATAATCCAAAAATCATGTTATTACATTTTGCATTGATCTTGACACAAAATGTTATAACGCGAAATGTAATAATCCTCAAAAGTGTATTGTTACATTTTGCATTATAACATTCTGCGTTGATTTCAATGCAAAATGTAATAACTCAAAATGTAATAATCCGGGTTTATTACACTTTGCATTGTTATTACATTTCGCGTTGTAACAATGCATCAATTTTAGATTGGACTCAGTCTTCTCGGAAACCTTGAGTCCCGGGACTCAGCAATGAGAACCTTCAAGTTGGTTGTTTTTATGATGTACTTTTAAATTTTTGACAAAATTTGACTGGAACAATGTATCAAACTCAGATGACTATTAAGGCCAGTGAGCCTCCTGCTGATTTTAATATTCTAATCAGTTTTGATTAACTTTGTGTAGGTTATAATGTCATCAGGCTTGTATACCTGTATCACGTGTCGTGTGGGGTTCCGGGATGGTGAACTACAAAGGGCTCATTATAAAACAGACTGGCATCGCTACAACCTCAAACGTAAGGTGGCAGATCTACCTCCAGTGACAACAGAGGTGTTCAAGGAAAAAGTTCTCTCTCAAAGGGCCAAGGTTGGTAAACTGGTGTAGACATCATACAAAAACAACATTGTAAACCTTGTCTACAATGTACATGACATAGAAAAAACTTCTGTCATGAGAAAAGGGCATTGATTTGAAATATTAATACTGACCATGAATGAATTATTGGACATGTGCCTAAGTATTCCTAGTTTCATCAGAGACCTCCAGTTATTTTGTTGTGATGTTTTATAACAGGTAGAGGAGGAACAGAAGGTGCAGTCCCTGGTGTGTCAGCTGTGTAGTAAACACTTCAGTTCTGACAATGCCTATCAGAACCACATCAAATCAAAGAAACACAGGGAGCTCTCAACTAAAGCTCAGCAACAGGTACTGCAGTTTTATATGTTTTGTTTCATCTACACATGTGATGGTACAGTGAACAAGGTTATACTTGTAACCAAGGGATCAATAAGTTTGATTCATTATAAAAATAAATGTGTCCCACCTGTTTAACATTGTTGTTGACAATTATACAATCTAGACAATTGTTCTACACAATGATAAATTTTAAATCTGATAATGATTTTGTACTTTTTTTTTACTACAGAGTAATAAAACTAGTGACCAGGAAAACACTGAGATACCTGCACAGAGACAGAAGGACTACATAAACAAAAAGATAAAAACCGAAATGGAAAAGGCACAGAGGCTGAGTGAGGAAGCCACAGGCCACATGGAAGAAGGTATCCAGAGATAAAATATGCTATGTTAAAAATGTTTGTTCTTTGTTCACACCTATTTTAAAATATGATATGGATGCAGAGTTACAGTCCCAGTTAGGGGTGAGTTGGTGGTTACCTGATATATGTATAGACTTGGGTGACTGTTAATGACTATTAGACATATTTTGTTCTGAATTACAGACTCTGGTGAGGAGGAGTGGGAGGGGGATGCCTTAGGAATGGAGGAGTGTTTGTTCTGTCCCTCTATCAGCTCCTCACTAGAGAACAACATTAACCACATGTCTGTGAAGCATGGCTTCTTCCTTCCTGACGCTGACTACCTGGTGGACTTGGAGGGAATGATTACATATCTAGGTAAGGAACAATTACATACCTAGGTAAGGAATGATTACTTACCCCACCTCTGCTGATTTTTCTGTGAAATTCTGGCTAACGATTGGTTGAAGTATGTCACGTGAAGGAGGTGGATTACTTATACCCGGCAGTTGTAAATCTGTACCTGGTCAGTTGTAAATCTATACCCGGTCAATGTATTACGTACAACGTGACGTCATAATAGGCACAGCATAAGCGTGATGAAGCATGTAGCAGAGAAAAAAATTTATAAACCACAGACAATACATAAATGATTCATCGGAGGGGTAAATTCCTTGCATATTATTTTTATGACAGGGTACGGGATGATACCTGGTTAGTAAATTTCATACATGACTCGGCCCCGCCTAGCCAGGTATGAAATTTACTAACCAGGTATCATCCAGTACCCTGTCACTAAAAGGCTATGTAACTAATAATATCTAGGTAAGTAGGTAAGGAATGATTACATACCTAGGTAAGTAGCTGGCCCACATGGATGGTGGCTAATAATGAAATCATGTTTATAGTGACTTCTGCAATGGTATTTGATGCTTAGGCACATCGACTGACCCAGTCTTGTAAATGAGTGGTGTTGTTGAGTAAAATGTACATGAACTAGATCAATTGGTCGGATTGAAAACATAACTGTAAAACTCAAATATCAGTATTTTATTTTGAATAAATATCAATTAACCTAAAAACTTTTAAAGAAATTTTCTCATTTGTCTGTTTAAAAACACATGACACAATCGCTATTTTTATCCAGGGTTTCTGTAGACAAGTTGCAGTCAAAACTACTCTCATTCATTATGATAAATACATGTATTAAAATGTTATAAATAGTTTAAATGTTTAGTAAAGTTTAAAATTAATATTTTATGAAAGTTTGCTATTTACATTTGCAAATATTTTTTGTAGATGAACCTATTGAAAAGTTCAGTATGAAATGACTGTACCAGGTCTGTATTCACAGGTTCATAGAATAAAAAAATTTTTTCTTTGAAATCTGCCTGCTTTCAGGTGAGAAGGTTGGTGAAGGTCACATGTGTCTGTGGTGTGGGGAGAGAGGGAGGACCTTCCACAGTCCCCAGGCCGTCCAGAAACACATGGTGGACAAGGGACACTGTAAAATCTTCTTTGAAAAAGAGGCTGCATTGGAATTTGCAGACTTCTATGACTACAGGTAATAAATTCGGCTTGTGTGAGACCTTTAATTAATATTATCAGTATACTTTGTCTGATTGATAAATACATATTTTCCCGCAGAGTTATTCCTCTTGTTCACCATCTTGGAGGTGAGTCTGAGGTGTGTTCAACAGAACGAGCACTTGTGAACTTTTCTATTGGAGGTATAAGGAATTTTAGCGAGCGCTCGTGAACTGTCGTTCCGTTGAAACGCCTCAGACTTAGATGTTTATTCCCTATTGTCTACATAGATGACATCAAAGTTTCACATAAATATTTTAAAGGAATTATTATGCACAATATATTGGAAAAAAAAAGATAAATAAAAATGAAGATAAATTATTGAAGAACTTTGAATAGATATATTGGACAGAGAATGGAAAATGAAATATATTACTTTTCTGTTTATTATTTATTTAAGTCCCACTAGAGTTAAGGAGAATATCATAATTAATTACAATCTGCTGAACCCCAAACATTTGAAATGATTTTAGCACATGTAGACTTGTTAAAGCATTAAGATGCAGCTGTTCTTGTAGGAGTAGTTATCCAGACAGTAAAGATGTTGCCATGGAAACAGAAGAGGAGGAGGAGATATCAGAAAATGTGTTAGATACTGAAGGATTTGAAATGGTCCTACCTTCAGGTGAGAAATAGTATGTAAGATACTGAAGGGTTTGAAATGGTCTTACCTTCAGGTGAGAAACAGTATGTAAGATACTGAAGGATTTAAAATGGTCCTACCTTCAGGTGAGAAATAGTATGTAAGATACTGAAGGATTTGAAATGGTCTTACCTTCAGGTGAGAAACAGTATGTAAGATACTGAAGGATTTAAAATGGTCCTACCTTCAGGTGAGAAGAATAGAGTACTAAAGATTTTTAGGTCACCTCGATGAAGTCGAGATGAGCTTATGCTATACCCCGGGCGTTGGCATCGGCGTCCTGGTTAAAGTTTTAGGAGCAGGTCCATTCCCAAGTAACTATAAGCCCTACCCAGGCCAAACTTGCATGGATGATGCCTCTAGGGATGGACACTATCAGACTTGCTTCGGATGCTGGATGTGACCTATATTTTCCAGATGAGTGACCAGGTTAAAGTTTTTGGAGCAGGTCCATTCCCAAGTAACTAGAAGCCCTACCTGGACCAAACTTGTATGGATGATGCATCTAGGGATGGACACTACTAGATTTCCTTCGGATGCTGGATGTGACCTACATTTACCAGATTAGTAACCAGGTTAAAGCTATTGGAGCAGGTCCATTCTGAAGTAACTATAAGCCCTACCGGACCAAACTTGCATGGATGATGCATCTTAGGATGGATAATCGAAACTTGCTTCGGATGCTGGATCTGACCAACAATTTCCAAATGACTGAGGTTAAAGCTTTTGGAACAGGTCAATCCCCAATGGATTTTAAGACCTATTTAAACAGAACTTACTTGAATATTGTTGTCAAAATAAATACTTACTGTTAAAAAAATATGATGTGAGATTTGCATTACCTAAACTGATAACATTCGACGAGGTGAGCTTCGTAATCTTTGATTACCTATGTTTTTCTTTTAGTAAGTGTTTGTTTTATCATGCTTTTTAAGATTATGAAAACTCAGCTAGGATTGTTTATTCTGTCATAGAGAGGTGACTTCTTTTGTCAATTTAGTAAGTGCATTGTCTATAGAATAGTTTCAGAAATAAAAAGCTGACAATTTTCATGTTTGCACCATTGGCAGGCTTGAGGAAAGGCTCTGGTAGAAATGATTCAGATCATCACAGGGGTCTAAAAGTAGTGGCCTCTGTTCAAAATGTTTTGTTTTCTTGATCTGCAACAACTTAGTAGGAATATATTTGATTATATGGATTATGTCGAAGAAAAACATTTTTGGGAAAGTTTTAGGAAAGTTTTCAGTCTTGCATTCATTGTTAAAGGTCATGACGTTTAATCAATTTTATTGTACCATACTCTGGAAAGCAATTTGTTTTAGAAGTCTTTTAATTAGTTTTCTGTTATGAATAGGTGTTACAATTGGACACCGGTCGTTATGGCGATATTACAAACAGAACCTTCCTCAAAGGACATCAGAGGAGTCGTCTAGAGTACTGCCCAAAATGCTGGCCCAATACAGAGCTCTAGGCTGGACCGGAGCCTCGGGTAAGTCAATGTCAAGGTACTCCTCAAAATGGCAAAGTACTCCTCAAAATGCTGGCTCAGTACTGAGCTCTAGGTTGGACCTGAGCCTCAAGTAAGTCTGATTTCAAGGTACTCCTAAAATGCTGGCTTAATACAGGGCTCTAGGTTGGACCTGAGGATCAAATAAGTCTGATTTCTAGGTACTCGAAATGCTGGCTCAATACAGGGCTCTAGGTTGGACCTGAGCCTCAAGTAAGTCTGATTTCTAGGTACTCCTCAAAATGCTGGCTCAATACAGGGCTCTAGGTTGGACCTGAGCCTCAAGTAAGTCTGATTTCTAGGTACTCCTCAAAATGCTGGCTCAATACAGGGCTCTAGGTTGGACCTGAGCCTCAAGTAAGTCTGATTTCTAGGTACTCCTCAAAATGCTGGCTCAATACAGGGCTCTAGGTTGGACCTGAGCCTTAGGTAAGTATCAAAGTACTCCTCAAAATGGTAAAGCACTCCCCAAAATACTGGCTGAATACAGAGCTCTAGGCTAGACTTCAGCCTAAGATAAGCCAGTTTCAAAGTACTCCTCAAAATGCTGGCCCAGTATTGGCCATAGTACGGAAAAGTGAGTCTCAGGTAAATCAGGTACAAACTGGTGCCCAGTTATTTAAGATTTGAGAAAGTATTGCAGGGGCAGGACTTATACAGAAATAATATTTTCCAAAAAATAAAATGACCATTATGAGACATTTACATTTGATTACCATACTCTCTGTAGGTGACGTTGCACAGACAAGGGTGAAAGACCTGGCATACATGCAGAGAATGAAAAATCGACAACACATCAAACTGGGAATGAAGGCAAACAAGTTCCAGCCTCACTTCAGATGTCAGGTCATGTTCTGAAGTTTTCACATTCAAGATCAAGAGGAGAAGGAAAATATTCCTTTGCAAAGACATTTGCTTGTACCTGAAATGTATGATTTAAAAAAATAAAATACAATTCAATGTACTCCTCAAAATACAACATAGTTATGATGAGCAAGGATGCCTCTTCCAAAATTGTGAATATCATGGCCCCAGGATAAGGGGGTTCTGGTGTTAGGGTGGGATTATATAAATTTAGGGATGTCAACGAGTACCCGGTTAACCGGGTACTCGATCGAACGTCCGAGTATCGAATACTAAAATCGGTACTCGGTTACTCGGATGTATAATTTTGAATAGTTCTAAACTTATTTATTGATGCATTAAACAATCTGTTTTAAAACGTAAAATGCTCATTGCACTTGTACATACAGTAATTAGGGTTTCCTACGACTCTAAATGACCGTTATCGCCTGTGGCAGTGTTTATACAGTAATTATCATGACCAAGCACCTTGGGTACCTGGCTTTTCTCACCTTCGGCTGTCTTCTTCCCTTATTTTTTGTTTGGCTTTAATTATTTGTTTTCACTGAACATCGTTTAAGATCCATTATGTTTAAATAAATTAGATAATTTTGTCATTTCTCCGAGAAGCCGTAAATTCTCGGGAAAAGAGCGGATGATATTACACGTGCGATATTACATGCCAATTCAACTGGTTGAAGGCAAAGGCTTTAAAAAAAGTGATGTCCATCATTGCACCAAACTACAAAATACCGTACCGAAATATTATAAAGTCTAGGATCGAAAAAGTGTAAGAAAATCGTTAATCCGCTCTGATAGGAGAACTTGATCAAGTTCAAGTTGATACTGTACGTAGCTCTGACGACTGATACTTGGTCGTCAAAAGCGACAAAGAGTTACATTACAATTACGTAGCAGATTATTTTTTTTTTTAAACAAAAACACTGTGAACAACTTATAATTTTAATTCTTGTGTTTATTTGATAAATAAATTGAATATTAAGTATGATATATTAAATTTCGTCGGGCACGAAGTGCTCATCATTATTATGACAGAAATACATTCATGGATAGGTCTCCTATCAGTGCATCTGGTTTTATTTCTACAAGAGTTTACAATGTTTTATACTTTTCAATTTACTTGTTCATATTTATTAACACTTTTACCGAGTACCCGGGTACTCGATCGGAAAAACGTCCGAGTAACCGAGTATTAAAAATTGACCGATTTGACATCCCTATATAAATTACATAGTAAAATTGCATAAATTCTTTGAATGTCTTCTTCCCTACTCCTGGGAATTTAACAAACTTACTACATACATAGTATTGATGAGCAAAGGTGCCTCTTCTAAAATTGTGAATTTTATGGCCCCAGGGTCAGGGGGTTATGGTGTTAGAGTGGGCCTGTATTGATAATATAGTGAAAATGCATTTAAGAAATAAATAAGTTTATAAACTTCAATGGGAATTGAAGTGGGTCGGTCACGTGATCAAATCCTGTGAAGGCCGAAGGCCTTCTCAGAAGATTTGATCACGTACCGACCCACTTCAATTCCCAGTGAAGTTTATAAACTTGTTATTTATTACTTATATATACATTTGAGACAGACAATTGAATATTTTCGAATTTAAATTATTGCACTAACCGTCCGTCGTAGATTTTGAAAAATGACGCAAGGTGTAAATCGGCTTGCATGGCGGTTACGCTTCAAATTCATTAGGCTAAGGAATCTAATTCGAAAGGAATATTTTGTGAAAGGCTACTTGTGATCAGTAATAGTGAACAGATTGTTGTCTGGGAATATTTTATTCGTGAAAATGATAATCGACGCTGAAAAGACACAAGAAACACGTCCGAAGTTTGATGATAAAAAGTTGGAGGAATTTCGGTCGCTGGAAAGGGATGGATGGATCCGATGGACTGAGACACTTGTCCGAGCCAGTTAATTTGCAATTTGATCAAAAATATTCCACGGTTTCAGTAACTAAAGGCATACTTATCGTAAAACACTGATAAACACGGAGACACTGGCGACAGCTTTATATTGAACTACGAAAACACCGAGGTGTTTGGCAGCTGTTCATGGCATGATTGCAAAGATATTTTCCAACAGATTTACACATTTATCGTGAGTAAAATTTAAAGATAAAACAAGCTAATTCAGAGAATTCGTGTCCCCCGCTTAGGGAAAAAGTCGGCTCCCCCTGACTGAATTTGTAGAATTATTAAATGTATACATGTATACTGAAGCAAATAAAATACATGTATGTCAATATGCATATAAAGATTTGATTGTTTATTCTTCATTATGTGTATAGAAGATTTTTTATATGGAATTTTTATCACACTGTAATGATGATTTTATAACCTCATAAATTTTTCATTTCACATGCTGAATGCTATCATTTAGTAAAAAAAAAAAATAATTTAAAAAAAAAGAAAAGAAAGGTTCGACCGAGATTCGATCCCGGGTCCTCTCGCATTTGAAGCGAGAGACATAACCACTAGACCACGGAATCGCTCTAAATGGCGTGAAGTATATGCAGTAGTGAAGTCACATACATGTAAATATTCATGTTTTCATGTTCGGTATTCTCAAAATTTTACACAATCCATGGTGTTTGATTTATTTAGCCTTTCTTAAACAGTTCTAATAGATGTAATAAGAACATAAAGTCCGCCGAGAACCTGTTTTATACGCAATAACTCTCCTCATGGCCTTGCGCTAAAAATAGCGACATGTACATGTAATACTATAAATACTAATAAAACAAACGGGGCGGAGGACTTTGAGAGGGGCGAGAGACGTCCTAGGGAGTTTTGATATAAAATTACATTGCATAAGTTCAAAATCTTCTTGAAATATTGCCCGGAAATAATAATATTACACAAAGACAGAATGTATAAATTTACGACCTTGAACTTTGACCTTTTGACCTCAAAATCAATAGGGGTCTTCATTAGGCCACAGGGAGTTGTTATATAAAATTTCATTGCAAAAGCTCAAATAGTTCTAGAGATATCGTGTGGAAACGAAAGTGTTTTAACGGACAGAATTTGCTTATTTATGACCTTGACCTTTGACCTTTTGACCTCAAAATCAATAGGGGTCTTCTTTAGTCCATAGGGAGTTGCTATGCTAAATTTCATTGCAAAAGCTCAAAGGTTTCTCGAGATATCGTGTGGAAACGAAAGCGTTACAGACAGACAGAAAGACGGACGGACGGACGGACAGACGGACGGACAGACCCAAATTAATATCCCCCACTTTTCAAGCGGGGGACAATAAAAGTTTATCATGAAAATTTAACCAAAGGTCTATCCAAAAAAAAGATGAACGTTAGAGACTGTGCAGCAGACAAAAGTGAAGAAAAATGTACAAACGCTAGGCTCCTAGTTTTCTCTATGTACACAGGTTGAATCGATAGCCAAAAACTGTATGAAATACTTGTTTACATTTAAAATAAAATAATTATCATTTTACTTGCTTATTTTATTCATTTTTATACACGAAAAGCAAGTAGAGCAGGTCATTTTATAATTTATGTACCGGTAGATATTATTGAGCCGTGTGATTAGGTCACGTATTGACCTCTGACCTCTGACAAACTTCATACAGAATTGAAGATATTTTCTTTCTGTATGTTTATATAATGGAGAGATACCACAAATGTATATATCAATTCTTTAATATTCTCTGTTCCTGGGCATTAAGCAGATGAACTACCTCCATAGTCTTGAGGAGCAAGGGTCCTTTTCTCTGAATTGTGAATTTCAAGGCCCTTGGGTCAGGGGTATCATAGAGAGGGGATGAGGCTCTAATGAATTAATGCTTTGAAATTTGTCCCTCGGTATTGCACATTTATGATGAGCAAGGGCGCCTTTTCCAAAATTGTGAAAAGTTTGGCCCCAGGGTCAGGGGTTCCTGTGGGGTGGGGGCTCTACTGATTATTGCTAGTTTTTGCTGATTAGTTGAAATGAATTTATGTTCCCTTACTCTGCCTAAGCCCTTACTCTGCCTGTGGGTATTAAAAACTAACTAAGCATGCAAGTTATGATGAGCAATTGTGCCTCTTTCAGAATTGTGAATGTCATGGCCTCGGGTATGTTACACAATGATCAGG
>NW_026937040.1:70000-76642 GCF_032062105.1 Saccostrea cuccullata
CATGTAGATGTGCAGTAAGGTTTCGGAATTTTGATTTTGCCCCGGGGGGTCAAATGGGGGTCGAAAAATGACGTTTTTTATGCAAAAAGCCCCGTCTTCCCTGAACTCCTCTTACATTTTACACAGTAGGCTAATCATCTTTTGGGAGATGGTTGGTGGTGTCATGTAGATGTGCAGTAAGGTTTCGGAATTTTGATTTTGCCCCGGGGGGTCAAATAGGGGTAAAAAAATGACGTTTTTATGCAAAAAGCCCTGTCTTCCCTGAAATTCTCTTACATTTTACACAGTAGGCTAATCATCTTTAGGGAGATGGTTGGTAGTGTCATGTAGATGTGCAGCAAGGTTTTGGAATTTTGATGTTGCCCTGGGAGGTCAAATGGGGGTGGAAAATTACATTTTTTGTGCAAAAAGTCCTGTCTTTCCTGAAGTCCTCCTTAATGTTACTCAGAAGCCTAATCATCTTTTAGGAGAGTTAAATATCTTGAAAATTATGTAAAACATTAACGTTAAAGAGTAAAAAAAAGCATTGCAAGCTGGGAAACATCTTGAATTTTTATGAGTAATTAATGTACAAATGTCAAATGTGAGAGTCATATCTCATCTCAATCAAAAGTTATAAGCAAATGCAACATTTTTGAAAAGTAGGTTAGGCTTCAAGGTCAAGGTCACAGAGTAAAAGTCATGATTCATTTGGAAAGATCTTATCACAGGTAATAATATACATGCATTATAATATGAATGCCCTAACTTTTCTCTTTCAAAATGATAAATTTATAACAATTTAATTTTTTTGCAAGTAGGTCAAACTTCTTGGTCATATGTAAAAAAAAAAAAAAAACCATGCCATTCTCACAGGTAAATACTAGTACATAAGTTTAATATGAATGCCTTGTCTCTTCTCATTCAGTAGATATGACCGTGATAACCAAGGTTAATTTTATTCAGACAGAAGAACAGTCTGACATACAAATGTACATATTTCTATATGAATTGCATGGGTAAAATTGGACCAGTGGTTCTAGAAAAGTTAAAAATGTAAAAAGTTTTCAGACAAACAGATGGACAACATGTCACAACAGACGTTATATGACAAGGAAACCAGAAAAGCTCAAATGAGTGTTTTGAAAGGGTTACAATATGGTTGCAGTACTTGAAAAGCTGGGGTTTTTTTCATGCAGAGATATGCATGACCAACATATTCATGTTTTATATTTTCTTTAGTAATTTGTTTGTTTGTTGTGAATACATATCTCATAGGAATTTTTCCGTCATATGGAGATACCACCAAATAATAATGAAGACAAGATGTTTTTGTGAAACACTGATGTCCCTGTCTGGTAGCCTATGGCGAAGGTTGAAGTTTCTCAAATATATGTCAAACTCAAAGGTCAAGGTCAAAAGGTTCAATTGTTGGTATCAGAAAAAAGTCTTGTCACAAGGAATGCACATGTGAAATAAGTAATCCCTAGTACTTCCTCTTCAAAAGTTAATTGCCAAGGTTAATTTTTTAAGTGGTTCAAACTCTACGGTCAAGGTCAAACATATTTATACCTGTTGACAGTTCACAATGAATACACATGTTAAGCATGAAAGCCCTAGCACCTACTGATCAAAATTTAGGCCAAGTTTAAAGTTGGGTATTTTTCTTGTAAAAATGTGTATTCTAGGTCAAGTGATCAGAGGTAAAAATTAATGGTACCCAAATAAAAGGTCTTAATTGTCACAAGAAATAAACCTATAAAATGTGGAAGCCAATTGTATAGCCCATCCCACTTAAAACTTATGGGCAAGGTTATAATTTCTGCAGACAAATATACAGACATAATAAAACACAAGAAACAAAATATGTACATAATTAGTCAAATGGAAAAAAATATACTATTTAATTGGAATCACAAAATAGATTGTTATTTCAGGGATAGGGAGTGGGTAGGGAGATTGGAACCCCCCCCCTGGAATTTCCTTTGTTATTTAAACAAGACTATATACTGAAGCAAATAAAAAATGATTTTGGACATCCTCCCCCTAACTAAGAAAACATTGGGGTTTTTTTTTGTTTATTTGTTTTCAGTGTCTGATTTTTTCTCCTGCTTGTCAGGAAATTCTAGGCATGAATATTTTGACTGAGATGTGAACCCCCCTCCCTACTCCCGAAAAAAATTCTGGATCCGCACCAGTATTGGCAGTAACTGAATGTCACATCGACAAGGGGAGATAGCTTCACAATATGAAATTCGTCTAGTGTGGCATGCGATGATCTTTGACCCTTTTTGAACTTTAACCTAATCGTTTGGGTTTATTTTACCCCACTATACTTAAACTTGTACTTACCGACCTCCATAGGTCCTGTAAACTTCATGAAATATAAATCCAATTATAACACAAAATGAATTAATCCAAAGCACACCATTCTGCAGCATGTTATAATGATATTCCATTCGGAAAACCTCCGTGCCGTCGATTCCGTCACCTTATCAGATGAAGTGGGAATCGGCCGAGGTGTACCGAATGGAGTTTAATCTAAAAATATGATAATGGGTGACGCAACGTGATGTAATGTAGAATTTACATGTCAAGAACAAATTTTAAATTAATTCATAACAAACACTGTTTTAACAAAACTGTTCCATCTAGCCTATTCCCAAAAGTATGTACTGTGTGATTGTGGTGTCGAGGGGGGGGGGGGATTAGTAAATTTAAAAAGGTCCTAATATGAGCAAAACATTAATCAAAATCTAATTTACATTATTAATAGAATTCAAACTGGTATATAATGAATTAAGCATGTAAAATAAATATAAGAGGTTCTGAGTTATAGGTCACAGGGATAATTTCATACCCAATTTTATGAATACATATGTAAATTACAGGCACGTAGCAACCGGGGGGGCTGCCCCCCTTTTTTTCCCAACATTACCTGTACTATAAGAAAATGTCCATTAAAAAGATGGTTGCCCCCTCCCCCCACTTTTAACCACAGTATATACATTGCAAGGAAATATGGGAAAAATTGGAAGTGAAAGTAATTTTGCCTTGAAAAAAAAGTGGCCACCCCCCCACCCCCCCCCCCCCCCCCCACCCCCATCCCCCCCCCCCCCCCCCCATTTCATTTTTTTTCCTTGTTAATTTTTTTTGGTTAGTAAAAAAAATTTTCTCAGGTTGCCCCCCCCCCCCCCACATTAAAAAAAGATGCTACGGGCCGGAATTATATAGAATTATTTTGACTTTTTACTGGGTGAGCCGCCCGTAGGATTGTGTATTTAGAGGCAAACGCCTTAGTGCGGGTATTACTGTCTCATGACAGCATCTAGTTAATTTTTTGCTCCTACTTTTTGCTTTGTCAAATTTTTCTTATTTTTTGACTTAGACATAAAAAGTAGTCCTTGTCTGATGCTTCTATCTTTTTTCCATTTGAATCATTTGCTTTTCTTGTTGATGAAAATCAATGAATGGAATCTTAAATTTTTTAAATAAAATTTAGAACAGAGGATTATTATCAATACTTTTTAGATGCCTTTCCTATTTTGACGGTCATTCAGAAATATAGGGTTGAAAAGTGATCTATGAAACAGAAAAGAGAAACTCGTTTTTAAATGTTAGCATTAATTGCTCAGTTTATGACTGCATTAATATGGAGGCTAATCGTGTTCAAAAATCCAGACTTGTGAGTTTGTAAACGCAATCTTGTAAGATTGTAAATACAAACATGTACATGTAATCATATCAGATTCATAGTATACATGTATATGTAAGTTAGTAATTCCGACATCCAAGCATGTAGTTCCGAAAATACAACTGTGTTGACTTTAAGTTCAAATTATGAATGTATGTATCTTTGATGTTGTAAATTTTGTTTTCCGGAATGTATATTTCCGCGCTCTAAATAAAACACTAAGACAATTCACAACTCTACAAATGTAAAGTCTACATGTTTGTCGAATTTTGATTACGAGAAACTGTAATATTACAGTCACCTAAATAAGTCTTTATTTACGTAGAGCACATTTGTGTCTTAATCTACAAGTATGAATTACATTCCAGTAACGATCATCAAAATAAGAAAAAAAGATGGAGTAGGTGTTCTCTTATAGTTTATACAATTTTTGAACGAACCTATAGAAGTGGATTGTCTTGTTTCAAGAGATAAAGAGTTCCATTCCCTTATTGCCATTGGAACAGATAATGATTCATAAATATTCAATCTACACTTAGGGATACAATAATGTTGTGACTGTCTTGTTACGCAATTTGATTCGTGTGATCGAATGTTTGGAAATATTTCTTTAAGAATACCTGGGTACCATGTTATGAAATATTTTATATACGAGGGTTGTCCCGTAAAATCGTGGACAAAGCTTTTTTCTCGAAAAGTATTGAGCGCACTAAGCTGAAAATTTCAGTAAATGTTTATTTATCATATTTAAGTGCACGATAATTTTTTTGATAAAATATAGGCAAAAATACAGATTTTATTATTCTTGCATGTGCACGAGGTATTGCCCTACGGCGCACGGTCAAAAAAGCAAGGTTTTATTAGAGAAAACACAAGTTTGAATTCCAAATAAAGATTTTAAATACATAAGATTTGGATTAAAATTATCCTAATTCAATTCCACAATCAATTTTGTAGTCTTTGTAAAAAAAATTTAGGCATTTGCTTAATTTTTTGCAGTTTCTCGAGCATTCGAAAAGGGAAAGTGGTAAACACAACACACGAAAAATGGCGACGTTTTATGACGTTACGGCGCACGGAGAACAGTTCAGTTTTATTTCGATGTTGTAATGACACCTTTAGAGACTTTAAATGACCATAGAAGAAAATATATTATAAAAATATCACCAAATCTTGTGTATGCAAATGAATTAGGAGTTTTCTAGCGAGGTTTTTTTTTTGATCGAGTCCCTGGGGAGTACAAAACATACGGACAGACTCCTAATGTAATAGCAAAAGACGCTGTCACAGTAGACCGCCGATATGAGATTTTCTGTTAGTTGAATGATGGTGAGAATATTGTCCGTAACTTACTACTAAATCTTCAGAAGATCGCAGGAGGGTGCCAGTTAGTTCTTCGGCCGTTTATGGAGATTAAAGAATGTGTATCAATGAAATTCCTAAATTTAAGTCGGACTCATTCAACTTCATATTCAGCAAAGATAAAACGTGACGCTGTTTTAGACACTTTGACGTTATAATCCATGCGCCGTAAGGTGATACAATACTTGGCATAAAATCTCATAATTTGTTTATTAATGCATATATTTATCTGAAATTTGCTGTGTATATTACTAAAATATGTACTAAAAAATAGTGAAAATTTCAGAACGCAGTGATGTTTATTTTTCACACTAGACAACTTGTCCACGATTTTACGGGACAACCCTCGTACTAGACAAAATTGCTTACGCACCACCTAAGAGAATTAATATTTTACTTCTAAAAATTTATTTATGATGTATTTGATATATAAATATGTTACTTTAATAAAAAAAATAAGGCAAATTAATCATGTTAATGTCAAACCTTGTGTATATAACTACAATGTCAACTGAAGTGACTGTGTGACCAATTCATAGAAAAAAATTAAGATTGCGTCTTTTCCATTTTCAGTGAAAAAAAATTCATTTTTTTCTTTGTATTTGTGTTCTTTCCATTTGTACTAATTAAAAACTCAGAAAAAAAGTTACACCGTATGCGGCGTTTGACGCTAGAAGAGCGTGCTAAAGCAGACAGTATGGCGTCTGCAAGGGGTTCCTTTAGAGAAATCTGTAAAAAATGAAAACAATAAAAAGGTTATGAATTCCACTCATGAAAAATTGTTGCAGGTAGACTAACAAGCATAAAAATGTTTACTATAGATAGCCATGGCATTAAGTTAGCACCCCACAATAAGTTGAAAATTGTTCCACAAAACTGGGTCAACCGGAAGTTGAGTGGATTTGGTATGGACACTGGATGATTACTAGGCGATATAGAGAATCAAGGACTATTTGCTATTTGATTTATAACTGGGGGGACTACTTCTTTGGCAACCTCACAGACCACCTTTAGTAATCACGAATTTCATATCTAGGCAAAAATGGTGCGCATTGCACAGCTAAATTGGTTTTTGGACAAGCTGGTCATTCAAGGGTTTTTTCATGATACCAAAACATTTGTCAGTCCCGCTGTTTTTAGGTCACCTGAGTTACTCAGGTGACCTATTGCTATCTGTTTTCGTCCGTCGTCGTCCGTTGTCCATCGTGTGTCGTGTGTTAACATTTGAACATTTTCAGCTTCTTCTTGAAACCACTGAACCAATTTCAACCAAATTTGGTATACAGCATCTATGGGTGAAGGGGAACGTAAGTTATGAATTTTATGGTCCCCCCCCCCCGCCTGGGGCCTGAGGGGTGGGGCCAAAACCACTAAAATTATTGCAATCTTTAAAAATCTTCTTCTTTACTCCTGGACATCAAACAGGCAACTGTTGGCATGAATGTAATGAGCCTTGAGTCCTCTACCAAAATTGTGAAATTCATGGCCCCAGGGTCATGGGTTCTGGTATTAGGGCGGGGCTCTATTGATTATATAGTGGAATTACATGAATTCTTTGAAAATCTTCTTCTCTGCTCCTAGGTATTAAATAAACCAATAAGTCCATA
>NW_026937041.1:0-77641 GCF_032062105.1 Saccostrea cuccullata
CAAAGGGATTCACCGATGCTATGATTGTAAATATTTATTTGCTCATTTGAAGCATTCGTGACCTGCATAAACACTTGTCTAGGTCTATTTATAACCACACATTTTGCAACCGCAAGACCTGTCCGTTTACTAGCCTTTGGTTCTAATAGCACCGTGGCTTTGTTTTTAGTACGCGATAATCTAACAGGAATGTTTATCATAGAGTCTGGCGGAATGATCATTGATTTGGCAGTTCTTGCCAATCCTGCCTTAATATTGACAACATTGATATGAGCTAAAAATTCTTGCAAGTGCAAAGTTCTTGAGCCCCAATCTAAACATGCTTTTTGTTGTTTCATGAAATCAGTTCCCAGAATGACCGGATGGCACAATGCGTCAACAATATAAAAAATCTGTATAAATGCAACCAGAAAGAGACAAAATCCAGCTTTCCACTGCCGAATTGTCTCACTGAGTTACATTTATACCCCCGTGCGTGCCCTGCATGATTTAGTATTTCTTTTAAAATTGCAATAATTATTTCTAATCTGAATTTGAATTTGTAATTACTTTTATTCTGACCTTCAGTATTTTTATTTTTAATGCACTTTTAAAATAATTACCAATCTTTTGCATAATCTTGAAATATTATTTTCTGTCGATAATTTTTTCAAACACCTGAACTCTGATCACCCCCAATCTCCTTGGTTGCTTCTTCCTCCTGACCAAATACATCTTCCCATAGACATTAGTAAACAACCGCATTCTAATGAATGGTATATTCTGGGAATCGCTCAGGTTAAAAGTTCACCCTAGTGGTTCAGACGCATCTGTTATCTCTCTAATAAGCTGAATAGTGCGGATTCACATAAATACATTACAATCTTATTTTAGTGCAATTTTTGTTATGATATGTATTTCCAATCTTTCTTCTTAGAGGAAGAAAAACTTTTTTTCTCCATGTTTTAACTATAAATATATCAAGGTCGAACTGAATGTAGGTTATCTGGTTGTTCCTTTAATATATATAATGAAGAAGGTTCGGTTTAGCTTTATTGTGCCCTAAAAATTCAATGTTCTTAAAAGGTTATGAAATTGGCTTTAACAATTGTTGAGTAGTTGAATATGATAAATCATGAAAGAATATGGCATGAAGGAGGACCTTTCTGGAATTATGACGTCATTAAATTGGTGCATTTCTAGGTTTAATGTAGAAAAGCCTTAAAATGACTCATTTCTGTGCTAATTTTCCTTTAGAAAATAGTGTCTGCCAGCGTCGCCCACTTTATTTTTTGGATATATTATGTAAACTGCTTTGAAAAATCAAATATCTCAAAATCTTTCCGGGCGACGGTGGCAGAGTATGTTTTCTTGAAGAAAATACCACTGAAAATTGATGTCTCCTGCAACTTTTTACGAAAATATGGGAAAAATGTACAAGTTAATGACGTCACAATTAGCATTAAGGAGGTAATATGAGAAAAACGATTTGTATATTCTAACTGCAAATGAATTCCTATGATTAAGAAAGAATGAAATTTGATTTCTTATATCACTTTCATATTTTAGAAAAATATCGGGCTTAATTTGTATTGAAACTGTACCTTCTTCTTGGTGATATGTTATATTCCTCATTAACGTCAATTTCATGATTTAATTTGATAAGTGAATCATTTATCACAGCTTCCCATTGCACGAACATATCTTTTTTATGTTAAACAAAAAACTTGGATTATTTCTCTTAAGACAGTAATTTACAGGTTGTTTTCTTTAAAGTTGTTCTCAAATACACATACAAAACTGGAGTTGCTTCAGACATTGTTATATTAAGGACATTTTGACAGAAGATATTTCTTGCTCAAAAACATTTTCCACTTATTTTAATCTTTACACAATAGATATCTAGAAACATAATATGATTAAGAGTAACGCAAACTTCAAGTTTACTGCATATGTTCTTACACAATACATTTAAAAATAAAAAAATATCAATGAAAGGCTATTTTCACTTTCAATACATGAATAAGATCATGTATCAAATGATGCACCGTTCTATCTAAAAATTAGAAATAAGAAAAAAAATCTCTTCACATTGGTATTACTCTATCCGGACTGGTCAAAAACACAGGTAAGTTAAGGCAAATTCTGTGCAAACTAGCAAATATGGGCGCCAAAAAGTTGATTTATACAGATAAAAGTGAGATTCACATTCCTTTACATACTTAGTTCTTAAGACAAGTTACATGTATAGACCCAGTACACTGTAGCATCATATTAGGCCATTGTTCTTTACAACCCTAGGTTATAAAACGCATAAGCAAACACATTCGGCACAATAGCATACCCTGTTTAACTATGATTAAATAATGTTTAATTCAAAGAAAGAAACTTTCAAAATTAATAAAAGGTTAAGTGCTGCACAAATCGAAGGCACTTTGAATTCTTATTTGATAGGAACTCAAGAAAACTAGACAGAAAATGTTTATCCAGTTTCAGCCCAAAACTTTATAAATAGTCACTGAACAGAACTGTCGATATTTGTACAACCTTGCATATCAGTCATTCTAGGATATCTGTTTCTATCTAGAATCTGTAAAAATGAATAGAGTATGCCCTTGTGCCGAGGCTTTTTTGTTTATGTTCTTTATCACCTTGTGTAGAAGAGAGCATTAATTATACATCTACATTTAACTCACTCAGTTGCAGAATCATATTCAGATTTTGTTATGTACACAGAAAAAAACTCCGTGTGATACTACATGTAATATGTGATAAATTTTGACAGAGTGCGGTGTCAATGAATATGTGACTTAAGCTGTGCAGTAAATAGGAAAATGAAAATACATGTAGAATGTAATGTTGAAAAGGCATATTGTATATTATGTACAATACATAAGATATTTAAGGCCATTAAATGTTAAGGTCAAGATCACGTTAATGAAAATACTACACTACAGTTACATCCTTTCAGTGATTCTTTAAAGATTTAGCTTGGTTAAATAAGATGAATCAGGACTTAATTTTTAGTAAACTCAATTAAAAAACCTTATAATTCAGCCTTCCAATTTCAATAGGAACAGATTAATGTCTAGTTTAAATATTGCAGTTCTTTGCAATCTTAGGTGTGTATTATTATTGCTTACGTACAGCCTCTTAGACCTCATAATCGAGCTTGCACGGAACAAAAGCAGTCGACCTTAACCTATGTACTAGATCTTGAAGTTCATACATGTAGAATGACTAACCTTTAAGTAAAGATTCAGATGCTGTTATCATTGGAAGCAAGGTTTTTATTGATTGTATCAAGTAACATTAATTTCAAGAGACCACGCCTCCTCTGGAATATAAACTCACTACTCAACACAACCAGCATCTTTAAGACTGTGCTTCTGCAACGCACATTTTAATAACAATGAAGAAAGAAGAAATTATTTTTCTTTTATATCTTTTTATTTCTGCGTTATTTGGAAACGTTTATTCACTTGGAAATGATCAACAGGAAAAACAATTGCTTCGCAGTCCAACTTCTGGAAAAACATCCAGCATCTTACGGGATATCTTCAAAAAAGAATCTTCTTTGCGTTTTTCTATGGTGCAAAAAATTCAGAATTTGGTCACGAATGCTATTGATAACAATAATATAACTGAAATTTTAAGAGATAAGCTTGTTTCTTTAGAAAACAAAGTTAACTCTATTCAAAATATACAATCCGAGAACCAAAAACAGGATGAAACATTAAATGAATCATTAGATGATTTCCGTGAAGATCAGAATGCCACAAGACTACAGTTACAGAATGTTCTTCCAGTACCCCAGTCAGGTAAGATTACATCAGAACTTGTTCCTTTTCTTTTTATTATGAACTTTTTCCATTCAGAATTCTAGTTCAAGTACATAGTTACAAATGTTAATAATGTCAAAAAAGCACTTTGTAATGTCCTCAATTTGTTATATAATGGGGACAGATTATTTAAATATTTTTATCAACTAATCGGTTTTAAAGATCGTTATAACTAATAACATAAAACGTGTGTTTAACATTATGAAAAAGCAGCTTAAAATCAAAATGATCCTTGAAAACCTTCTATACTCAAAAATTCACACATAAAAAACAACTGAAAAAAAACGTTTGAAAACAACGTACAAAAAATAAAAAGAAAAAAATTAAACTTGATCTTCTTAAAGTAGGTTTTGTGCTTTAGTTCATAGAGTATAATCAGTTACAATAGTAAATGAGGGGACGATGAAAAGAATTGATACTTTCTCTCTTACATAGAATGACAATAAATAGATGGCCCAAAAAATTCCAGCATATTTATTTTAACTCTTTACTTCTTAATGAACCGTGTAAAAAGATTTAAACTTGTTTTATTTTAGAAAATACAAAATAGAAAGGAATTGACATTAAATATAGATTTCATAAAAGTGCATGAAAAATGCGTGATTGCAGGGAAATGGTATATGCATGATTTAAACGTTAGAAATAGGAAATGGCACAGTCCCTGAAACGTTCTACTTTCCCATTTTTCCGTTCGCTCACCGTTCGTTCAGCGTTCGTTCACCGTTTGTTCAGCGTGCGTTCATCGTTCGCTCTCCGTTCACAGTTTTGCGTTCACCGTTTACCGTGCGCTCGCGTTCATCGTTCACAAAACGTTTACCGTTCGCTCTTTGTTCCGTTTACTTTGCGTTCACCTTGATTCCACCGTTCACTTATCATTCAGTCTTTATTGTCATTCGGAACTCCGAAGTGAAAGGACTTATCTTTTTGATGGTAAGGATTTATACGTTTTTTATTTAAATAACTTAGATGTCGTGTTTGAAGAATAATTATTTCAATGCAAAAAGTATCTACGATATTTATATTTCTATTAATATAACTTAGCTGTTACTTTATCCATAAAATTTCCCTGGAAAATAATACATTATGAACCTACATGTAAGTAGAACGATGCTAAAATATTAAATTTAAATAAGGGCAATGTACAAATACTTCAAGTGCGGCATTTTGTTGTAATGTAAAAGACGACAAATCGTTAATGGATGGATAATATCCAAGTCTTTTACAAGACAAGAATACACATAAAAAAATTATATAACAAGTTTTTAAAAAAAAAATGCACGAAAACATGTTAGAACTACATATAGGTCTGAGAATTATGAATAGTACTGCAGATATTCAGTTAATTAAATATTTGTAGAGCGAATTAAATTGATAGTGTGATTTTGCATTTTAGAAAAGACCAACTGTTTAAAATGTAATAAAGTAAAATTTTTGTTCTACTTCACGTATATAAAGTGTATTATTAGAAATATATGTTTGCCATTCAGTATGATTAAGAGCCCCCCCCCCCCTCCCCCCTGGCGCCTTTTCTCCCGAAATCAAATTCTTAGTTAGTATTTTCAGTATATATTAATTAATATTCAATGTGTATTGTAAATGTAACACAGAAAAATCATTCTTTAAACAAACATCAAATCAGTCATTATATACATACATGTGCCGACAGTGGTATTTTGATTTGGTAGGGATTATGTTTCAAAATCAATTTCAAACTTAATCCTTCCAAACTTTTCCGTAGAAAAGCGAAAATCAAATATAAAATGATGTAAACAAATGTTAAAACTTCTTGGAAATACCAAGTGACTCTTTGACTTCGACATGTTCGGTGAAGCGAGATTTAAACACCTCCATTGTGTCGAATTATTTTGATTGACCGGACAAGCACGTCCACTTCGAGTGAATCGTTGGAAACTTGACGAAGGAAAAAAAAAGCCGATGCTTACTGTCAAATGGATTTGTTAATCTTAAAAAAAATTGATTACTTTGACTGCCTGGAATATTAGAAAAAAATGATATGAATTTTTATTCGATGCAACAGATATCTGAGAATCGAGGGGGCTTACATCGCTCTCTCTCTCTCTCAAGTTTCTCTTGCTTTTACATTTGTCCTGTTAAATAAAAACTATGACAACATATTTATTATTTATTTAGTTCTGAAAATTTAACCTATTACAAATAATTTCAATGCCTCTTTCCATTATCTTGTCCGAGTATAATCACGGTCGGGAAATGTCTTCATATATATATTTACATGTAAAGCTAAGCTAAAAAAAATAATCAGAAAAAATAAAAATAACTAATAAACATATAATGTTATTGCATTAAAATTTTAAAATACGAGTGTATTTATGCAATACGTCAACAGACCTTTCTAGAAAAAAAATAGTTATTTTACACGGAATCGCCGTGGCATCGAAATATATATTACATAGTTTTTACAACTGTGGTACAATGTAATAAATTCATTCTATAAGTAGTAGTTCTCTTCTGAAGTCCACATTATTTTATCAGTTTAAAGAATAAGCAGAATTATTTTATTAGTGAATTAATTTTATCTTTTATACTACACGTGTTCGGTAACAATCACACATGTTTTACGGCAATAGAAATCGTGTTATTAAAATATTGATTTAAAAAATCATACGTATGTGCAGAAATTTTTTTTTAATTATTTATTCATTTATTTATTTATTGTTTATTGTTTATTCATATTTTAGCATCTAACATTAGAATATAACAGAATAGTTTAAAGGCAATCCGAATAAATCGTTCATCTTGCGTTCACCGTTCGTTCACCGTTCACCGTTTGCGCTTCGTTCGCGTTCTGCGTTCACTCACCGTTTTCCGTTCACACATCGTTCACCAAGTTGCGTTCAGCGTTCACTCACCGTTCAGGTGGGAAAGTAGAACGTTTCAGGGACTGTATATGCGTTAAAATGCGTGACGGCGGGAAAGATGGTTAATAAACGCTGTATGGGAGCTGTTCCTTGTACTTTTAAAATTTATTTTCTAATAAATAAGATAATTAATGAGATATACTGTATAAAGGGAAATGTTCGCCCCTTTCGCCCTCTTCCTGTTTGGGCGAATTCAAAACGGTGCGAATTCAAATTACACAGCATAATTTCTTAAACAAAACTATGACTGGGCGTATTTAAAACGGGGCAAAATTGTTAGCAAGTGCAAAAGGGCGAAAATAACACGGGGCGAAAATAACTCTGTATACAGTACATGTATCGCCTTAGTTTGCCTTCGGCAATAGCATGTCTCCGTCGCTTTAATTTTAAATTTTTCCAGAACAAAAAACATTTTGATACTTCAAAAAAGTCTGCGAATTAACGGTTTGAATTGCAGAAAATTTAGCCTGTTAAATAAATTTAATATTAGATAAATAACAACGTCCCTCGGGATAGGATATCAACAAGCTCTATTTAGACCTACCTTTGTGTTTATATCGCAGCATATGTACACGTTAACTAACATTGATTTGCTTACGTTTAAGGCAGATATTTTTTAAATATAAAGAATAATTTAAAGTTATATATTTAATTGTTATAAAATCCATTAAAAATCCAAGGCGTTCAAGTCTATAGAACCCTGTCACCGCGCGTTAGAATACGTAGTAGGAACTATATGCATTTTCAATTCTCTAGGATCACAAAGATATACAATATTTTGACTAATAAAAAAAAACTCTAACAAGAAAGAGTGAGCATGCTTACCGATTCGAAATGAAATTAATATTATCAATAAAATTGATTTTAAAAAAAACGAATAGTTTTATTGTAAAATTCTTTAATTGAGTAAATGTTTCTGTTTGTGAATTTTCCGACAGTTCACGGTCATTTAAGAAAACATGAATATATCCCAACCAATTACTCACCTCCTATATACTATGACAATCCCCTAACGTTTAAAAACTATTGAACACGTAGTATTTATTTCCTAATATGTAGCTTGTCACATGAGCTTAAATTGGTTACAGATTCCGTGCACCCGACATGAGCCGGGGATCAATAAAATATGATGTCACAATGCATACACTGTAGTTTTTCTATGATAAAAAGCTAATAACATGACGCCAAGATGCATTGTAGGAAACAGTTGATTAGCCTAGACTCTGATGTTTACAAAGAATGTTTATGGGTACATAGGAAATAAATTCGTTATCCAGGTTCAATCAAGGGTGTACGTACACCCTAGCTGCAGAACTATAGCGTTATGGTATTCTAAATTTGTCTTTGACCATAACTCTTTGACCATGTTATGGTCAAAGACAAATATATAAAACCATAACGCTACAGTTCTGTAGCTACCTACACCCTTAAATGAACATGGATAAGTAATATGTTATCTATCTTTCATGTGTAACACTTCAAACATCGATGTCATTTCAAACATTGGAGCTTACAGAAACAGCCAAGCGTTTGGTTGAAACTATAGACATGAGTATTTTTGTGTTGCTTTTAAATTTTCTACAAACTGAAAGACCTTTTTTTAAATCTTATTTATCTATTCGCCATCATTGCATTGGAATCCTAGTTGTAAATTAAAGGAATACTTGGAAGGTTTCACACAAAATTTGCTTGACGTATGTATAGATCTGATTCCGCTGTTCTTACACATTAGTCTTTTGAGCTCGCTTCGCGAGCAGTAGTGCTGCTCGTTAGGCTCGCTATAATAAATGTATATTTGTTTTTCAATTAAACATAATATACGTATTTTATAGATATCCATTGTTTTCTCCCTCTTGATTGCTTTGACATCTATAATTGTGGAGAGAGGGAAAACGGTGTTTACAACATATATCCCTTCAAAACCCGTGTTTCCACTAAAGTTCTGTGTGATATGGATACAGACGGAGGAGGATGGACGGTAGTGTATTTTACTGTATCTTAAAATGGAATTAAAAGTCACTTTTTATTTTCCTTCTCTGAGCTGAAAAATAATTTCATCGTGTTGGAATTTGCTAAGCATTATCATTACCATTACATGTATGTCTTTCTTTTAATTCGGGTAATGCTAAATTTTGGGATTCAAATTGAATTGTACACATGTATAGAAACCTACAGAACTATATGTATATTGTGTTAATTTTAAATTGATGCTTCAGGTTATTCAGCGCAGGAATCGAGAAATGCCCCGGGTAAATTTCAACACTACCTGGAATGAATATAGGCAAGGTTTTGGGGATGTTCCAGGGAATTATTGGCTTGGTAAGCCTTGTATACCAGAATCTAAACTTAAGCTTTTGTACAATATATGTATATGTACCATGGAGCCTCTTTTATCCGTACGCTTTGGTTCCCCATCAGAATCACCTGGATAGGTGAAGCTTCCATATACCTGAATTACCTAAATTAAGTAATGATAACTTTCTGGTTTGTCGATAAACACCGACTTTATATCTTGACCAATCAGGATAAGCTATCACATTTTGTTGCAATAGCTATGACGAGATAACTTTTAGTCACGATACAAGATCAATTATCTCTTTTTGTCGAGATAGCTTTCGCAAAAACACGATACTTTATGTTGACTGTACAAGACTGTACAAGATAACATTCGGTGTTTGACGACAGACATAAAAGTTTTCATCACTTGTAGTGATAGATATCTTGACTTGGACTTAAAAATTAAAATACAAAAAAAATAAATAGACTAAGAAACTTACACTTCAAGTGGTGACAAGGGGCAGCTGGTAACAAGTAAGTAAAATTTCCTGCACTGACAGGGATGGGCCCATGCCTCAGTAATAGCAGAAAAACCGGTTAATCAAGGGTGTACAAATTTACTGGCCAATGAGATTTTGTGAGTAAAATTCATGAATGGAGACTACTACATAATATTGTAAAGTAAATTATGGTTCAGTAAGTTATTCAATAAAGATTAAAAATTATTTTAAATAAATATGACTCTGCCTCAAATAGTATGACACAAGATTATCAATTGAGGATGTTACAATGTAATAATTACGCCAAGAAAACAATAAAATAAATTTGAAACTTCAGGAAACGATGCCATTCATAAGCTGACAACAGAGTACAACAACTCGCTGTACATCAGATTTGAGTCTACAAAGAAGAATTCGTATAAAGTACAATATTCTTTGTTTTCCATCTCCAATGAAACTGATGGTTACAGACTTTCTCTGGGGCAGAAATCAGGAAACATTGGTAAATGGAGATTACATATATTTATTTATTTTCACTAATCGTAATAAATTCTTTATTAATTAGTTTTATCTATTAGTATTATTTGTTTTTCATTCCTATTAAAAAAAAATTGAAACAAGGATAAATATATTCGTTTTTTATTATTTCTAGTTGATCAATTCAGAGTACACTTCGTGGTGAACTATCCCTTTTCCACGTTCGACAATGACAGATACACTTGCGCAGCTCGGTCTGGTTCTGGATGGTGGTACAATCACTGTACTCTTGTGAACCTCAATGCTCCTTTTGCTGGAGGACATAGCAATTATGTATGGAGTGGGATTATTTCACAAGGCAGTGATCTTTCCTTTTCGGAGATGTTGATTAAAAGAAAGCATTAAATAAAATTTTCTTCGATCTCGAAAACAAATTTAAGAATATATTATACTTTATATATTTCATCTTTTCTAAAAAAATATAAAAAATGTTTCAACCAAACCAATAGACACCGATTATAATTATAGTAAACTTAAGAATAAATATTTACGCAGATGTTTTAAACAAAGCCGTGATGTCAGCATGCAATCAATTAATAAAATGAATTTAAAAATGCACATGAAAAGATTTACCACTGTTCTATAGATTTTAAAATCGTTTAAATATTTGTTGGGTAAATTTATACAAGCAATTGTATAAAATCTGTACAAAGATATCCCGTGGGACGAAACATTGGTATACATTAATCTTATTCAATCTGTATTCACTATTATTAATAGATTAAATAGCAAACTGCCATTACCATTTTTTACCTGTAAACAATTTGCAATTATTGGTATATTATATGATGTTTTTGTGTTTATTGATTAATAAATTTAGTACAAAATCACTTTCGTTAGACTCGACGTTTATACGGTATACAAATACTGTAATCAGGGAAATTTTGCCCCTGTTTTATTTGCGCCCCTTTCGCCCTAGTGACGAGTGGACAAATTTAAACATGGGGCGAATTCAAAGAACACAGTATAAATTCTTGAACAGAACTGGGACTGGGCTCTTTTAAAACGGTGCAAAGTAAGCAAGTGTAAAAATTTAATTTCTATAAAATACTTGATTCTGATTTTATAAAAACAATTGTTTGACAACGGCATCAATGGAATCTAGAGTTCGCTTGCACTAAGCACCGGTGTAAAGACGAATAATGACCCCCATCAAATAATGACCGGGGGTCATTTTTCGACAGCGAAAAATGACCTCCGGTCAATATTCGACGTCGAAAAATGACTCCCGGTCATTATTCGACGTCGAAAAATGACCCTTTTGCCCGTAGCAAAAGTGTCACCACCCTAAGAATTTGCAGAACCTTCGTGAAGAAAAATGACCCCCGTAGAAAAATGACCCCCGTAGAAAAATGACTCTCTGTGGATTAAAGCTGAGGGGGCAAAAATAAAATTAGATAAAGAAGCATATTGGCCAAAATGCTCACCTGAGCTAATTGGAATAAATTGATGATATGTTGATCTCAAAACATAATTATAGCTTAGTTTAAGGTCAATGCGATGATTCAGAATCTAAAGGAATAAAAGATTTTTCGAGCCTAAAGGGTGAGGTAAACATTAGGTAAACATTGTTTTTCGATGTTGGAAATAATCGTGCTGACAGAAAAAATCAGCAGCATTATATATCATTATATCCTCCGCTTGAAAAGCGGAAGGGTATATAGTGATCATGATGTCCGTTCGTCCGTCTGTTACGCTTTGGGGTATCTATTTCTTATCTGCAACTCCTCTTATATATAAAAAAATGTGTCTGTGAAACAGCTATGCCCCTGTATGGCAACAAAGCGAAGATTAAACTTTTCTTAAATGCAATTTAAATATATTGGTACCCAATGTATGGTCTTCTCACAAGAAATACAATTTCAAAATAGGAAAGCCCTAGCACCACTTGCTCAAAAGCAATGGCTAAGTTTTGAAAGGTAGTCAGACTATAAGGTCAAACGGTCAAAATTGATGGTTTCTTAAGAAAGGTTTAATGTAACAAGGATTACGTATGTGAAGTATGAAAACCCTAGCCCTCACTGTTCAAAATTTATGGGCAAGGTTAAAGTTTTTTTCATAAGTACGGAAATCTCCAATGTCAAGGTAAAAAGGTCAAAGTTTTTAGTATCCAATGAAAGGTCATGCCTAAAAAATACATATGTGAAGTATGAGAGTACCAGTATCTACCGTTTAAAAGATATGGCCTAAGTAAAAATTTGGCATTTTTGTGTAAAATGGAACAAACTCCAAGGTAAAGGTCAAGAGGTCAAATGGTGGTACCCAAAGTAATAAGGTCTTGTCATAAGAAATACACATATTAAATGAAAAGTTATGGTCAAGGTTAAAGTTTTTGCGGACAAACACACCGACAGATAGACAGACAGACATACAGACGGACACGATAAAACTATATACCCCCTAATCTTCGATTACAGGGACATAAAAAGAAATGGTCTTCCATTAACTTTTCATATTATGATACAGTATAAAGAAAAAAAAATGTTTTTTTCTGATTTTTATATTAAATTCTTTGTAAAATATACTCAGAACTGAGTAAAAGGGTGGAGTAAAACAAGGTTTTGTCTACATGTAATGTTTTTGCATTAGAATTAAAATGTGTATTTTACACTAGCTCATAGCTTTACAGAGCATATTTTTAGGTGTTATACCCACCCACCTTACTTATTTAGGAGGAAGTCGATTATCAACAAAAGCAAGAACAAAAACTACCCTACCTTTTATTTTTCTATAAGGAGGGAATAAAAATAAGCTTAGAATAATCTACTATTCTAATTTTCAGCTGTTACTTTGCCACAATACTTTCAAGTATACCCCCAACAACATTTAAAGTATGCTTTAATCATAGCAAAGTAAATTATGATGTGATAGTACTTGAGTGAAGGCTTAACTTCATTTCAACATTTTATCTAGAGCCTTTTTCAGTATTATTGAAAGGTATAGAGTTTTATTTATATTTTTGCTTTTCAATTTTTTTTTTTTTTGATTTAACGTAAGTTTCTTTTTTTTGGGGGGGGGGAGGGGGAGATAAAAAATTCCTCCTCTTTCATTGTCAAATAGGATTTGCTAAACTTATACAAGCTAAAAGTTGAAATGAAGGAAAAATTAATTTTCCCTATTAAAGAGTATTTAAACCTGATTGTTGCATGGTCTGAATTCTAAAAACAAGTGGAATATTAATATCATTCTTTAAGCAAACATTATAAGGAGGAATATTAAAAAGAAATTTTATTTACTTGACAATTAAAGAATCACTTTTCAAATATTAGCATTGAAAGACTACGTAAATCTCTTAATTAATTCAAAGTACTTTTTGTATTTTTCTGGTTACAGAAAATGTAAAAATTAGTTTCGCTGTAAAAAAGCTATCAAAGACTGTATATATATATTGTGAAAAAGATATTAAAAACTTTATGTACCATCTTTGAATTTCTAGGTTTGCTCCTTTATCAGAGAAATGAAGATTAATTGATTGATTGTTAATTGTTTTAAACTGATTTGTCAATATTTCAGCAGAGAGAAATGAGGAACTTTATTACTCCTACGTGCTAAGAAGAACAAAGATCAAGTCTATTCGAACAAATACATGAATTACTCGAAGGAAGAACAATTATAATATACAGCATATTTTTCCCTTTCACCTATTATAAATTTTGTATCTCTTTAAAGGGGTTCGTTTTCAATGGGGTCAATTTTTTATAGGACTAACATATAAAATAATGACCCCTAGGACTCTTTTTCAACAAAAAATGATTTTTTTTTCTACGGGTGGGGGGTCATTTTTTGTCGTTGAAAAATGACCCCCGGTCATTATTCGACGGGAGTCATTATTCGTCCTTACACCGGAACTATTTTGGCGGTTTTTACTGGTATATTTACCCCTTTCAGATTACTTTTTGAAGGAATAATAAAATGGTTTTACTTTTAGATTAATAGATATTTTCCTGAATTTCGAATTTTTTCGTCCTTGTTATCACCCTTTGCTAAAACAAATCAAATCGTCTGCATGACAACAATACAGTTATGGGAAAGACAGAAAGAAAGAAATCAGCATATTTATGTTAAATGTTTATCTTTGAGACAACTGGTATGAACAATAGGACTGTGAAGAAATGTTTTTATGCTACCAAAGCTGGAAAATACCGTTAGTATGTGAATTCTTACGTAAATGATCGAGAAAAACAACACCGCGGCAATGAGGACAGACGTCTTTTAATCTTAAATAAACTCAGATTTTACAGTATTTTCAGGTTATGATACGTATTTATATGTTCGGTTTCAAATTGATATGGAAAGATGTGCATTTGAAATCCAAAATTTCTGTGACCTAGAAGTGTTAAGACATTTGAGTCCCTTTACATTTACGAACTTTGTGGGTAAAAATATACCTATTTGGATTGATATCATATAGCGAAATATAATAACACAACAGGTAAGTCTATTTTTAAAGAACTGTTAATTATTGTTAGAAAAATTGGTAACGACATGACAATATTTGAGATCGTTTTTTTTTCGTTTTACCTATACCATTTTCATTCAGCAAACGTTGTTCTGATATCATATGCAGTGTTTTTGATGCGTAAATTTTATAGTAAAGTCAAAGAAAGTTTCATTTTATTACGGGTAAGCATAATTAAATGATAAGAAATAAATTTATTTTTTTCTTTGGTCGACGTATTAAAGAAAAAATTGAACGGTAATCGTTTTCACCTACCCGCGTTAATGACGTTTTCCTTTCAAATTTGTTCTTTGATACATCGATCAAAGGAAAAAAATACTAAGTTCATTTCTTAAATCTTGGTGGGTGGCAAACCTTGACACAAGGTTTGCCATCCACTATTTATTGAAAATGGGTGAAATTAATGTTTATCTTTATTTCCTTAAAACGATTCATGAAAGAGGGCATACAGTGCTTCCCTGTGGTACATGTATTTGAAATTAAACATTAAAGCAAACAACAGAAGGAACCACTTTTGTTTTATCTAGCGATATTACAGAAACTTAATTTTAGTTAATGTACATATACTGCTGTAAATGGATATCCCAAATGAAATTAAAGGCAGAAAAAGTTAACCTTATGCAAGATTGTTGCAATTCAGAAACTTGAAAACAAGAAAAAAATCCAACATTTGAAAATAAAACTGCTATGTTCACTTGCAGAATAGAGAGAAACAATTTACACTAGAGAAATCACGTAGGCATAAAAATGAGGATTTTGTAACTTGTGTTTGTTTTGTTTTCCCTCCAGCAGACATTTGTTCATCTGAGTTTAACTGAAAACACCTAGTTTCATAGCACAACGTCTGACAAAGCTACAAATATTTTAAATCAAGAGTCTTTGGTTCGTTTTTCGATGGTACAGAAAATTTAGAACTTAGTAATGGATGCATTAGAAAGAAGAAACAGTAGCCAAGTCATGGGGACGAGACTAAGTAATGTTCTAAAGGAGGTGCATTCCTTGGAGGAGGCGGAAAATTGAATGAGAGAAAAAAACGTTAAAGTTAACAAAGAGTTAATGAATATTAAATCAACCCTAGGGGAAAGAGAACAAAAGGAAATGGTTCAAACTGTAGAAATGGACACTTTAAAGAATGAAACCCTTGCATTACAAAAGAAATATGATCATCTTCTGTTTGAAAACAATGTTTTAAATTTTCTTGAATACCATCATCTTCTAGAATATTTATGGAGCATGTGGGTCAACATTTTAACCATCAAATATACCTTATTTTTTAGACATGATATCTGAAGCTCTCAACTATCATTTAGCAAAGAAAAATTCAAGACATTCTAGTTTTAAAATTTGATCATATTTGTATTTCTTTATATGAAATTCTTCTAAAAAAGATCAAAATAGTCTAAAAATGCCACAAAACCCAGCCCCTTTAATTAACGAAAATAGAATATTGTTGCCTTCATTCCATTTTTATGTAGTTTGGCACTAAAATTGAGTAAGTGTATTTTCATATCGACAATAGCGCACAAACAAAACTTGCTTATAAAGAACTCGTACATAACGTGTGCGTAACGATGGTTATAGGGAATCTTTTACAAATAATATATGGGATATAAGGAATCTTGACTGTCGTGGTCCCAGCGACTGCCTTATAACTGAGTTTTACTGTACAAGAATGCACATGGCGTCATAGGTTGACAGACAACACATTTGTTCCAATTTTGTTTGTTATCAATAAATTAATTATTTTATCAATGCAAATTGATATTTAGTATGTGTGCTTTGAAAAGATAATCTTTATGTGAAAAAATCAGCATGTTACAGGTTGTGAATATCAATTTAGCGTTTTTATGCATAAAACTAGAAGTAGATTTTTTTTCTATGTAGCTTGTAACACTAGGTTTGATTGGTTACAGAGTCGTGTGTAAATTTCCAAGCTCCCGACTTGAGCTGGGGTAAATAAAACGTGACCTCACAATGCATTGTCTATCTACGCACAAGGAAATAATACAACCAAATACAAATGAGATGGGGAAAAGTAGGATAATTTATCTATTCTTCTAAATAATCACACTGATAAAAAAAAATGTTGTATTATAAGTATCACAATTTGTTAAAATTTCACACAAATTAAATAAATCATTTGATGATTAACTAGAACTTTTTTTCTTTCCAGCATATATATGTACAAAGTGAAATAACTCTTTCAAGCACCGTCTGTGAAAATGGCAAAACGATTTATTTCCCAAACTCCTTTAGAAATTTTAGAAAAACAGACCAATGTAATACCAAACAATACTATGAAAGGAAACCAAAATAGCACAATAATGCTCTGGGACTACCTAAAAGAAAAAGAACAGGCCTTGGATTTTGAAAACTATGACGCTCGTCAATTAAACGAAGTTGTACAAATCTTTAAAGTTCTACCTTTCTTAAAAACATTTGATATAATAAATGATATCCCAAATTTTAATTATGTAATTAACGTTTCAAAACAGACATGACCGGGTTAAAAAAAAAAGAAGGAAAGATAGATGAGGAACACTATCCCTGCATAGAAGAATGCGACATTAGAGAACTATATAATAGATATTTTTATAGGGGATTAGAAAATATGGCACAGATGAGGAAAAATAAATTTTGTGTTTCCACTGATCCGAACACTAGACTGAGATACGTAAAAAAGCCAAAGATAAACCAGTAAAACATAGAAAATCGAATGAAAAAGAAAATTTTGGAGGCTGTATGGTTGAGAACAAAGACTCCATTAGCATCCTTTCAGAAATATAAACCGTAACTTAATCCGGAAAATACCCATATGTGCCAGCGACTTCGAGAAATATTCCTAGATAGTGAACCGGTATGGTACACAAACCAACCTTGTGGAAAAGAGTCCCTTATTTTTTTTCATGTCCAAAATCAGCAAAGAGTGTGTCCTCTCCCGAATTTATACAAACCATTCAATCATGGTTACCGGACCTAGCATCCTTTTAGATTCGCAAATGATGTCCGCAACGGACCACAAATCGGGGTGTACCACCGAGTTGCTGAACATGAAAATTTGCAAATGAGTAGGGCAATTCAAAACACTGTCAACACCGAGCAACTATATTTACCTGCACCATCAATCATTCCTTTGTTACCCGCCCCACCCACTCTTCAAAGTCTTAATTTTGAAAAGAACTTCACTGCAGACTTTAATTTCAAAATGTTAATTAATGTTTGATTAATTAAAGATGTAGGTTAAATTAAATCTCGACTTGGTTATTTCAATTTTATACACAGCTCAAAGATCACATGTTCTGAGGAGTTCATAAATACCCGCGAGTACATGAATGGTACATATATATCTTGAAAATGTGATACACCCTTGTTTTGAAATGAGAAATAAATTTACTCCTTTTACATAGATAATAAATTCGTTATCCAAGTCCAATCAAGGGTGTACGGGGATTTACCCCAGTTTGTTTTTGCTATACAATCTTCGGCCTTAGGCCTCGGCCTTAGGGTGTATGAAATAAAACCCAGGGTAACTCCCTGTACACCTTTGATTACACCTGGATAACCAATAGTATCCTGGAGTACCGAATCTCTGTCACCATAAGTGGAAAACACCCCGCGTTTCTCGTCAAATTACATTTTGATTAGTTTATTGTTTGTCAAAACTGGGTCAACCGGAACTTTAGTGGATTTGGTATGTACACTAAGGCATTGGATGATTACTAGGTGAAATGAGAGTCAATGACGGTTTGTTATTTGATTTATATCTGGGGGACTACTTCTGTGGCAACCTCACAGACCACCTAAATTGATCAAGAATTTCATATCTGGGCAAATATTGTGTACAGCGCACAGCTGGACATTTTTTTTCGGACACGAAGGTCATTCAAGAACCTTTTCATGATACCAAGACTTTTGTCAATCCCGCTGTTTTGGAAATAATGGCATACTATATACACAAGTACCGATCCGGCAAACGTTCAATCCACAAATAAAAATTAACAAATGGTGCGTCAGCAATTTTGTATATATTTGTGTATAAGAAATAAATTGTAGTAAAGGACACACAGTAATTTCACACTCTTACAGCGAACACGACTATAATAAATTGACCCTTAAAGTAATTTTCGACTGCAATGACTTGTAAATAAATTGTAAACTTAAAGAATTTTATAAGTTACACTTTCCTTGGTAGTCCGTTTACTGTGTGTTTTACTGTAAAACAACGAACAGCAATAAAAAGTTAATGTAGACATATACACAATATAATTTTTACATTGTAACAGATGAAACATTTAGGACACAAAAAATAGACTTTATAATATTTAACGTGTTCTCACGAGAAAAAGTTCTATTTTTTGGTTATTCATATAAAAAAGGAACAAAAATTCGATTTATAATAAGCATTTCACTTATTAGCCATGAATAACAGATGCTGTAGGTATCATCTATAATTTCTACACTGAATTGTATATATTTTATTCTTGTCTAGTGTAGAAAACGGACATATTTCATACGATATTGTCAATAGTTCTTATTTCAAGGATATTTAAACCAAAACTAATATTATAGTAAGACTTTTGTGGAAAATATTTAATCATTGCGTTTGTGTGAAAAGCACTGTTTTAAAATCGGGTCTAATTTTCAAATTCTCATTATATATAACTTTTTATTTAAAAAAGGATGACTGCAAGGGAAATGAAAATTAAACAGAAAAAATGAAACGCTTCTGACCAATCAAACAAAGCTTCAGAGTAAGGCTGACCAGGTAGAGCAACACATGTATAACAAGAAATCAGATATTTGACGACCGAACAAACGTCAGTGTTTGTATTTATGTAAATCAAAACACACTCATTTCAAAGTACAAGGAAGATCATGTTTTTCTTCGTTATAAGCGTAATATCTTATTTGTATCATAATGCGACAAAATATGTCTAGATCTTTTCTACACAAAATCTTTTTTTTTTCTTTGATATGACAAAAGTACATAAATTATTTTTGTGATTTAAAGGAAACGTGGGGTCTAGAATAACTAATTGATATTTCATTCATTGAATGGTCATTAATGAATTTTACCTGATATCGCCATTTGTTTTTACTTAATTTTAAAGTAATAAGACACTAAAGTTATGAGTTCACTGGCTGCTGGAGGCTGCGAAGTTGAGAGATAAAGTTATCGCGCTTGCTAAATATTTCCCACAATCCTCACTTTTATGACGTCTTCGGGGACATTGGCTCTAACTGTAAATATTATCATGTCGGAATCACATCGTGAAAATGTTCAAATTAAGAGCTTGTGATATCATTTTGAATCTGAATTTATTAAAGGAAATATGATTTCACATTCTAATGCTTCTAGTGTTTCAGAATTCAGAAAAAAGGGAATTAATAATAAAAAGCCATAAACTGGCCGGGATTTAACTTTAATTAAAAACTTAGCTGCAAAGGTTGTTTATTTTATTTGTTTGCAATTCAAACTGTTTGAAGTTCATAAGTGTCCAAGAATTAAGGATGTTAATCTATCTCCTATAAATAAACAATTGCTTGAATTAGCTTATTTCTGATGTAAGGAATTTTATTTCTCTGCAGTCATAAACATATTGACTCTATACATCTGGCATTTCATCTGTCTACACTACGTCAGCAGCATACATGATAAGTTTTTCCCCATGCTGCTACAATTAAGCTATCAAAATTGAATTTAACTGCTGTTTTCAGCAGTGTAGTGTTATAAGATGCAGATTTTCTTTTTATATGAGAGGTACAGTTTTCTTATAGAAATCAAAAGTCTGATCAAACGTTCCCTTTAAGTTTTCTTCCGCATTTAAACAGATGGTAGAACTAAAGTTATCATTTTTCTTTTTTTTTGTATTTTTCTTCCGTGTTTTTTTTTTTTATCTAATTTCCTTCATCTGCTCAGTTTCCTTTTAATTTATCTGTTTTATATGATTTACTGATTTTTTTTTTTCGGTTCTACATCTTTTTTTTTCTAATTTTTCTAACTGTTATTCTTTTAAAGTGTTGACTTGATACTCAAATGGTAAAACTTTAGACAGCATAGTGAAAAAACAACTATAAGATATCCGTAACATACACATAAAGACATATGAAAATTATGAGTATATAGCAAAGATATAACAATTAACTGCTATGTAAAGTAAGAAATGACTGAACAATACAAGGATTGTATCTACCGTTCCGTAGTTTTCGTGTATGTCAAGGTCACGCCACATATTTTTAGCTTAAACTTTTCAAAAACATTCAACTCGGGCATGCAAAGATGAGAGGAATTATCTAACAACTTTTTGATACGATTGTGTCAACATTGCATCAACATTTCTGGTCTACTTGCATTCATTCCTGGGTCCTTGAGGCCATGGTAATTATGGTAACATTCAACTTTTCTGCGCACTCGTACATAGGGAGGAAGAAATATTTAGCAATATTTACGTTATGGGGCATACTGAAATTATTTTTACGTTTATTTTTCTCCAAAAAAAAACTTAGGTTGTGAAACCTGTAATTTTCTGAAACCTAATATTTTTTGGTATTGACCAAAATTTACTCGGGTCAAAAATTCGGTGCAAAGATTCTACGTGTGTCAATTTTACCCTTTGTGTGTCACGGTGTCCCTGTAACGCGGCGTACATTTTTATATATATCCTTAGTATGTCATATGATTTTGTAGCATTACATGAAAACTGAAAAATAAACTACAGTTTAACGTTATGAAATATATCCAAAAACATTTATATAAAATATTTCCTCATCGTCATGGAATTGAACGTCTTGTCACAGTTTGTACCCATTGAATATAATAGATCTAGAAATTGTTAAAATGTGGCAAAACAAAAACAAAACTTCAGAATTGATCTGTTCCTTAGAGTATCCCTAAAAGTACTACAATTAATACTTGCTTGTCTAATAATAATAAAATTTAAGATTTTGAATGATCTAGGAAAGTTTTTAATTAAAATAATAATAATTGGCAATTTATCTTAAACCTTTTCGTTTATTGAGAATAAAGGTACATTTCCATTTTAAATACAACCAACTCACGGGAATCCAGACACGTCTTTGGGATGAAATATGTGGGAAGCAGAGCTATATTACTACCAAATATTTTGGGATACTTTCAGTTATCCAAATAACATTAATCCTTTGGTTGAGAAAACAAGCAAAGGTTTTTTTAATTACTAATATTCAGACTGAAAAAATAAATGTATCCTTTATTTCAATTTATTTGTTTATCGAAGGGGAAAATAAATTTTCTGCTCTTTCCTCCACACATTGTCATTTATGTTTTTTTTTTTAATTTGGATCATGATAATCATGTTTAGGATTTTATTCCTTCAGTATTTAAAATATATTTACATTATCTATTATTTGAATCTGAATTTGGTGGATCTTCAAACATCTTATTTTTTTTAAAGATTTGATGGTCCTGAGATACCGTTTTTTCTGTCCAGTCATATTCTATATCCTTGTCTAAGTCTCTTAAACCAATCCCCTTCTTTTTTCATTCTGTATGTATTTTTTCTATGACTGAACGAATTCCAGATATTTAAGATGTTTTTACGATTAAATTGTTTTCATGTTTCCGTCAGATTTATTTTCTTTCAGTGTAAAACTGGTGTAAGTCTATGATTCTATTTACATTTTATCTCTTTGTTTACATGTTTGTATACTTTATTGTTACTTACATGGGTATTCGCACAAACATCAAGTGTACTGCCTATTTTGTACTTTGTTACTGCACTTCACGTTATCATTTAAAATGAAAGGAGAGAGAAAGAAGGTACAAAAAGAATATTTTTCTGCAATGTTTTACATAATTCTAGAAATTTGCACACACATACAGTATAGCTGGATTTTTAGCGGAGAGCTACATATAACATGACCTATTCAGAGGTTGGTAGTAGGCCGCTATGATTGTAATCGCCGAATTAAATTTGAGATCTGCTCTTGGTGCACAAGGAGCCAACTTTTAACAATTATCTCTTTGTTTCCTCTGTTTCTTATTTGTTAAAAGTTATAAATTAAGGTCAAAGATTAACGAGATATGGTTAAAAAAGGAAGGAAATTTTTTTCACTTCCCATTCAACAAGTATATATACTTGAATATATATTAAATAAAACATTGACGTTGAGAGACAGTGGAAGTTCAAATTATGGCTATTGTGTTAACACTCATTTGCATGTGCTGCGTGTTATGCACAAGCTCGCAGCACATCTATTTTAATGAAAAATACGACTGTAATAATGATGAAAAAAGAATGGAAGAAATTCAAATGCTTCACACGCAGCAAACCAAGCTTCGCTATGAACTGGACGAACTACGTCAAGAAAACAAGGAAAACAGAGCTTTGTTGACAAATTGTTCGTCGATAGGTATGTATAGAAGATATTTTTTTTTTATTTCAGAGAGAACACAATATGCAAAGAATAAGTGCCGTTACTTGAACGTTTTGAATATTTCTTTGAAAACCCAGTCTGAACATTGATTCAAATAGGACATATGCTTAATTATTACTGTATATAATATTCAACAGAAGAATAATACAATTCACATTGAACTTGTAAGACTCAATAAAAAAAAAAAGAAAAACTTGCTTAGAAATCGTTGTGCTGCAAAACTGTTGTTATTGATTACAAAAAAAATACAATTACATTCACATTAAAATGTTTATATCAAAATGTAAAGGTCTTCATATTAATTTATTCTTACTTCGTAAGTTATATCATATGATAAAGCCAACATCCAAAGTTAAGTAATGATTCTGCTAGGCAAGCATCTGAAATAAGCATCCCATTTCCTAAAAACAAAAAAAAAATCGGAATTCCGTTTTGGTTTATTGAAGCAAAAGCATCTAAGATCTACATTCGGGGAGCTTTTACCAAATATGTCATGATCGACTACTTTTATTTTCACAACAATTTCAATTACATATTTAAAAATCAATGAGCTCTAAACTTCAAGTTAGAAAGCTTTCCGTATCATTGTATTGAAATTTTTTTTAAGACAGATTATCTGTCAGGAGTGTAGCCACACCCGCAACAAATGCAATTGAAATTGAAATTTAGTTCTAAGGATAGTTGAAAACTAAATAACGAATCTAATTTACAGTAGGGAATTTACATGCGTAAGGGATTACTTGAAACTATATTCTTTTTAAACAGTTTGGTATTGAAGCATTGCATAGTACTTTAATGCCGGGGGGGGGGGGGTAAAAGGAAAATTGAAAAAAACGAACCGGAATTTTTTAGAATATAAACTCCTGACACAAAACAACCAAAACATTTAGATCAAACTGGAGTTATATATATTTTATCCGAGCTTGGACTAACACTAATCGATTTATCAGCACAGCTAGGTACGACCGACAACGTCCAAAAGAAAAAAAAATGATTTGATTATTTAATATTTACCATATCATGAAAGGACTTAGTATTTATCAAAGTAGTTTTTATCATTCATTAATAAGTGTTCTTTCACTGGTGAGAAAAAATATCAGAAATTTTGTAATGATTGATATAAACAACACAAATAACACTACAATAATGAAATATAATTTTGTTTATTTGTTCAGCAAAGGAATTGAAGGTTTTGGAAACAAAGAATTAGAGACTAGAACAAGATTATGTTCAACTTCAGCAAGAGCTAAGTGCAATCAATGACAGAATAAGTGAAAACCAGAATATGACTCTTGCAAACACCCGAAGACTGAATGGTAAAAATGGTCTTTTACTCCTGCTGCTAAAAATTCTTATTTGAAATTATTACAGTGGTTAAATTTAAAGTTTCAGAAGTTCAAAGTTATTTATGATCATAAGGATATTGCAATTTTAATTGGAAATTAATATAATAATGCTGTTTAGCCTCTTTTTAAGCATGTTTACATACTTCTTGATGTCATTGATAATCTCAAAAATCCCACAACAACCTCCACACACTTCGAATTTGAAAAGATTCCGTCTACGTTCAACATTGAATAATTTGTAAACATGTTTCAACATCATTTTTATGCAATCTATTTTCATCAAGAAAGATAGATGAAATGCAAGACAGTGAAATTCTTTCCAATTTCAGCTCAAGTGCAAAACAGTCACCTGTTACCTTGACAGGAACTATTCCCCGAGGGGAATAGTTCCTGTCGCGGGTTTGATAAACGAGCTATCCCACTAACAGCCAGTGGATAAGTTTATAATATTGAAGAAGTTGTTCATAATAAAACTTCACACTAACTAGGGATCTTTTGTTGTCGATACCTGTGTGAATATATCGCGTCAAAAAATTAAAAAAAAAAAAATGGGTGTTCTTAATTGAAAAAAACTCTCAGAAAATTAGAAAAACAGACTCAGAGGTAAATAAAATACACACTACACACATTATAGTAACAAAAAGGTAGACTAAATTTACTGTTTTCAGGAATGCTTTTTACCATATACAGATAAAAATATATGGACTAAACGTCTAGTGCAAGTCGCTTGGCAAAGGGGCAATCACAGCCTATGGTTTCGTCTTAGGTTGGATGTGGCCCCGCGAACTAGAATCCTTTCCAGACTTTCCGATCACAAAGCAATCGTCCTGCCAACCAGAAGGCTTCGCGATCGATGCTATGCATTTTTGACGATAAAATGTCTTCAATTACCCTCGTGCTTTTTTTCAAAGTCATTTAATTTCGTACTCTAATTTACTTCTACATGTATCACAAAAAAACTAACGATATTTTAATTCATCACAATTCAATTATCAACCCATTTATGTTAAGCGAAAATGAAATATGGTTGAAATTTGCGGAGTTCTTACATTCGTAGAAATTTTGAAAAAGGTTAAGAAAAGCCTATTTTAATATTACAAGCTTTTTGAAGATACTGAAAAAAAAAATGAAAAGGTAATTCATTCAATTCAGGGATTTTAGGGACCATCCGCATTTTTATTTATCTTAAAAATTCATTAAGTATTCATCATTTTATATCGAGATGATGTTGGTTTCCTAGATTATTTTTTACAAGGACTGTTAATGAATGATCGTACAATAATACCCTATATAGTATGTATCTTCATTCTCTTTTGTAACTCAATTAAACAAAGAAATATCAAAATACACTTTAACTGCCTATAACATTTCCATCGTTCTTTACGGAGTTTAGATTATATTCCTAGATTGTCCTGTTCTGTTTGACTGTTACGATATCTACAACTGTGGTGTAAGGAAGACTGGAATTTACAGAATATACCCTTACATAAAAGTCAACAACTTGACTTCCGTTCTGGTGATGTGTGACATGGAATCATCTGGAGGTGGTTGGACGGTAAATATATCGTATATAAATATACATATAAAACAAAAACTCTCAACATTCCTGTTTTCAATTTTAAACAAAAATACATAAATGATGTGTTCAAAGATCTTTAAATTATTACATTTTAATGGAATAATTTTATACTTCTTTTTTCAGGGATAATGTTATTCTTAAATGTATTCTTTGTAATTGAAATATAATTGTATTTTAGGTCATTCAGCACAGGAATCGAGATAATCCACTTGTTAATTTCAACACAACCTGGGATGAATATAAACGAGGTTTTGGGGATATTAAAGGAAATTATTGGCTTGGTAGGTACATTTAAACAAACATACAGTACCAACCAGACCCAAACTGACTCTCTAGCAGTACACGAAAGCAGTCCCTTGGAACTTTTGAACTGCCCTGGGACTGCTATGGGACCGCTCTGGGACTGCTCTTGAAAGCAGACCAAGTAGTCCAATCTGTCCCTTGGAATGCTTTTTTGGACTGCTTTGTTCATTCACGAGTGAAAATTGTTCCGAGTCACAAGTTAGACCCCTTGTGTATTCTTAATTTACAGGTGAATAAATAAATTTCAACTTGCATGTAACTCATTTTCACAAAGAAATAGGTGAATGACATATAATAAGAGGGTTTTGACAAGGACGCATATTGTGAGATAAACTCAAATATGCGGTATTCATTAAGCAACATCTTTTATTGAAGATGCTTTTTATTTCGACAAAATTAAATAAATTTGAAACTTCAGGAAACAACGCAATTCATAAGCTGACCACAACCTACAACAACTCACTGTATATCAGAATGGAATCTACAGGGAAAAAGTCATATGAAATGCAATATTCATCATTTTCCATCTCTGATGAAACTGATGGTTACAGACTTTCTCTTGGGGAGAAATCAGGAAATATTGGTAGATGACGATTATTCATTTCTTTTCATTTATAAAAATCTTTATAAACGGTAGCTTAACAAAATCATTGAAAAATAGGATTATATTTACTCAACATTTATATTTCTAGCTGATAACTTCAGATTGGGGCACCCTGTGGTGAACCATACCTTTTCTACGTTCGATCATGACAGAAACAGGTGTGCAGCTAAGTGTGGATCTGGATGGTGGTACTATCACTGTACTCTGGTGAATCTCAATGCTCCTTTTCTTGGAGGACATAGGGATGCTGCATGGAGTGGGATTATTTCAAGTGGCAGTGATCTTTCCTTTACGGAAATGATGATTAAAAAAAACCATTAATTATTTAATTATAATCTTCAATTTCGAAAATAAATTTAACATATGTTTATAAAATTCATACATTACAAAATATATTTTTACTAACCCAATATATACCATCTATCATTATTGTGCGCTTTTTGAAAGAATAAATATTCACAAATATTTTAAATAAAGTTATGTTAGCATACTAACAATAACATGAATTTTAAAAGGTAAATGAAAAGATCTTAAATCCCCTGTTCTCTGGATCATTTAAATATATAGTTGGATATAATATCTAAAATGATTGCATAAAAAGTTGCACAAAGTTTCCCTAAGGGGCCCCAAATTGGTACAGTGTATCAATAAATCTTATAGTATTTTATCCTGTATGTATTTACTGTATTGTAAAAATGGCATGCTGTCATATGCATCTGTAAACCAACCTGTTAACAAAATGTATATAATTATTGCTGTATTAATTGATATATTTTTTTCGTTTTTTGATAAATAAATTTAGTGCAAAATATCGCTTTCGGTAGACTCGACCTTTATCAGTATAGATATCCATTATAGATATAATACAAAGTATACTGTGTATGCATGGTAGGCGTTAGTGGATTTCGTGGATACAATTGTAGCCTTGTTTAAAGATCCCCTCAAACAAGTAGAATTTTGGTAACTAGTTTTTGTTTGAACGGACTGTAAGCATTGGTCAGCAACTCAGACACAAGGTTTGCCATCCACTATTTAATAAAATTTGTCAAATTAAGGTTTATTTTCCTTTTCTTAAAGCTTTTCGTTAAATAAAGCATAAATTGCTTCTCTGTGGTATTTCAAATATGACTTTAAGCAAACAAAAGAAAGGAAAAGTTTATTTTCTTTTATTTAGCGATTTTTGGATGCATGTAACAGTATATGCGTGAACTAACTGCCATTGGATGTCCCAAATGAAATTAAAGGTAGATAAAATTAACCTCAGTCAAGGTTGTTGCAATTCAGAATAAACTAAGTAACAAGAAAACAATTCCAATCTCTGAAAATAAAACAGCCATGCTCACTTGCAAAATAGACAGAAACAGTTTACACTAGAGATAAACATAGATCTAAAAAATGAGGATTTTGCAGCTTTTCCTTGTTTTGCTTTCCCTCTAGCAAACATTTGCTCATCTAAGTTTACATGAAAACACACCTTTGTCTGACAAAGCATCAAATATATTGAGGGATGTTTTAAATCAAGACCGCCTTTGGTTCGTTTTTCGATGGTACAAAAACTTAAGAGTTATGGTATTTAATTCGATGCATTAGAAAGAAGAAACAGTAGCCAAATCATGAGGAAAAATACCCAGTAATGTTACAAAGGAAGTACATTCCTTGAAGAAGACAGAAAATAGAATGAAAGAAGAAAATGTTAAACTTAATCAAGAGTTAATGAATATTAAATCAAACCTAGGGGAAAGAGAACAAAAGGAAATGGTTTAGATGGACACTTTAAGAAATAGAACTCTGATCATCTTCTACATGAAAACAATGCTTTCCAATTTCAAATGAGACATATGGAGATAACGAACAGTACTGAAAATCAAAAGCCCATAAAACAATACAAAATAGAGGCAATGCAAAACGGACCTAAAAAAAACATTAGAGATTGGATCAGGTGCCATGGAGGAAAGAGTATCTCCTACAAAAGCGGTATGATAAATTTGTCGGCACGGCCAGGTGTGTTACATGTATAGGACTGAAGACAGCCAAAAATATGAATTCAATGCTTATATTTACATTCTCTAATTTTCCTTCTTCATAATCGCTTATTCCGTTAATCTTTAATGTGAGTTTAACGCCTTTCAAAACTTACGCGGTTAATAGACGTAAGAGCCGTTTGTGACGTCAGATGACGCTGCAAAGTTAAATAACGCAAACCAACATTGCGAGGGAAAGAAGTCACAAATTTATTTTAAACGCACATTTGTAGTATTTTTCCGTAAATTTAACAGAATTATAGTTTTGAATTAAATTGAGTCAAAACATTGTACATTTTGGTGTTCCAATATGATAAAAAATGCATATAGTTCCTATTGTGTATTCTAACGTCTGGTGACAAGGTTTCGCGTGTGTTATAGAAATTTGAATGTCGTGGATTTCTAATGAATTTCATAAGGAAAAATTCACGGAATGTAAATATTAAAAGAATGAGACCATGAAGGAGATAGAAGGCAGTGTAGCAACATTTACAAAGACGTAAAATGAAGACTTACAGAGTATACGCAAGGATCAAAATGTCTCAAAAATGAAAGTGCTAAATACTAAGTATTTCCTCCCCACCTTCATCAGGTAACTTTTTTAATACTTTATTTCGAAAAGACCACTGTCTACATGTACATAATAGCGTACCTAGAAGTCTACAACTTTATCAACTTATCTTATTATGGAACGCCGTGACTGTCATAAATGAACATTAAATATTGCAGTGGCTGCAACGTTATTGATGACAACTTACACGAACAATCACGTTTCACGAACGATTCCGCACGATTAACGCATGATAAAACCTGTTACACGAACGATCCTTCACGCACACGATTCATATGAAGCAGAATATGTCCAAAATCATACGTGAAAAGAAGTAAACACTTCCTTTGGCCTTCAACTCGACATTTAGATATATCAACGACGTATTGTCAGTTAACTATGGTTACTAGTAACTGGTTCCTACGGTATATCCTGTTAAGCTTATAATAAAAGATACCACAGAGTCTGACACATCTGTTTCATATATATCTGTATAATTTACCTGCATTTACAAGACGTTAATGGTAATCTAATAACCAAGCTGTATGATAAACATAATGACGTCCATTACTGATGCAGCAATTAACCTTCATCACCTGCATACGGAGTTTATAATTCTCTCAGTTGATTCGATACGTAAGAGCATGCTATACATATGAACGATTTCTAAAACGAAGTAAATGATTGACAAGCCAATTAGATGAAACAAGAGTATCAGTACTCTCGTTTGTAGTCTTCATTTCATAGGTTTTATGGTCGATATACTGATCTAAAGCTTGTCAGCAAATACAATTTATCATTGAGTTAAATGCCGACTGATGTTTTTCATACTACATGTACATGTAATTGTTAGTCCATTATTTATACACTGGAGTGAAGACGGATTTTTTGTTATTTTCCAATCATGACAAGGAACACACGGCGGGTGTCATGGATTGACAAATTATGATGATTCTAAGCCAAAAAGTACCTAAAATACTAAAATATAGCCATAAAATGTCGAAAGTAAGTAATACCTACATTTTGGTCAACGTATCCAAAGACCCACGAAGCATCAACTGACAAAGAATGATGATTCTAAGTCAATAAGTACCTTAGATATTCAAAAGTACGTCACGGTGACCTACTTTTTGGTAGACATTCTCCGAAAACCCAAGATGCATCAACTGACAAAGTTTGACCATTCTAAGCCAATAAGTACCGAAGATCTTAAATATTGCCACAAAATGTCAAAAGTAGGTCACTGTGACCTACTTTTTGGTCATCATTCTTTGAAAACCAAATATGCATCAACTGATAAAGTTTGACCAATCTAAGTCAATTATTAATCGAGATACTTATATATAGCCATAAAATGTCAAAAGTAGGTCAACATAACTTACATTTTGGTCATCATTCTTCGAAAACCAAAGATGCATCAACTGACAAAGTTTGATGATCATAAGCCAATACGTACCTGAGAATACTTAAATATAACCATAAAATGTCAAAATTATGTCACCGTGACCTACTTTTGGGTCATCATTTTTTGGAAACCCACGAAGCAACTGGCAAAGTTTGATAATCCTAAGCCAATAAGTACCTAAGATACTGAAATATAGTCATAAACTGTCTAAAGTAGGTCACCGTGACCTAAATTTTTATTGACGTTTTTTGCAGACTCAAGAAAGATGCATCAATTGACAAAGTTTGATGATCATAGGCCTTAAAGTATTCAAAATATGCCTTAAAATCATTTTGAAAACAAATGCCTGCAAAATTACAAAAGTAAGTCAACGTGACCTACTTTTTCACAAATACTGTAAAATCACATATTTTCGTGGGGTCAAATTTTCGTGGCTTAAGGAAAAAATGTTGGTTCGTTGGTATTTGATTTCGTGGATGAAAAACGTTTTAGTTGTTGTGCACATGAAAATTTACATTTCGTGGTGGACATGAATCCGTGGGTCTCTTCTTACCTCGAAAACAACGAAAATCAAACCCCCATGAAAAGTAGTAATTCACAGTATGTTTTGAGGATTTTACAAGATTTTATGTTTCTAAACCTCTCAGTGTCTGAAATAATGGGATTAAATGTTTTTAAAAAGTTCAGCCATAAAACTTTGAAAGTAGGTCACGGTGACTTATTTTAAAGTTTTCATTGTTCAAAGACCTAAGATGCATCAACTGACAAAGTTTGATGATCATAGACCTGATAATGTCCAAAATATGCCTTAAAATCAATTTGAAAACAAATGCCTGCAAAATTACAAAAGAATGTCACCGCGACCTTCTTTTGATTTAACATGATATGAATTCCTAAGATGCATTAACTTAGAAGATTTGATGATTCTAGTCTTAACAATAAGCAAAATATAAACGTTTTTATTAAGTGTAAATTTAGGTCAAATTTGAAGTGACCTTGAAACCACGCCCTTTGCCCCAGGTTTATTCCCCGTGCAAATTTTAATCTTCAACATATCCTGACCCTTGTATGTAAGTTTGGTGAAAATCTGCCTGGTGGTGATGGAGAAGATTTTTTAAGAACCAGTACTTTTGGTTTTATTTTCCTAAGGGTCCCAACCCTAGTTTTGAAATAAATGATAGCCCTTGGGCCATTATACCCTGTGACAAATTTGACAATGATTGGCCATGGGGTTCTTGAGTTATGGCCCATATTTTAAAAAGTTTACGCACATCGCAGAAAATGGTCATATCATTAGCTCTTTGAGCCTTTGGAAGATTGTTTTGTAGAACTTTATTACCTTTTCAACACTTCTGGGTATATTTAAATCTGTACAACAAAACCACAATAACACAAAAATGTGATTTTTTTTTAATCTACATTAACTATAGTAAGTTGACAATCAAAATAATTTTTAAACTAGCCTTTTCAGGCAAGCCTCATTAATACAGAACCTTAGAGTAGATTGTTAAGTTTCATTATATCAGGTAGAGTTATGGTGTTGTAAATTTAGAATTTCCTGAATTTGATGGATTATTGAATTGGTGACGTCCATGCACTTGCGACCTACCCAGTGCATGATCCTTACGATTTGGGTTGTCACATTTGTTTTATTGATTGTTGATCGTGAGGCAGCCCTGTGGTAACACCAGCAAACTAATCACCGCGGCCAGAAGCGCCATTTTAAACAAGCAAAATAACATCCATGTTGTTTGTTTGATTTATAGGGAATCTGAAATAACTATTAAAATGATTTTTTATGACGATATATATTTGTTGATCAGTATTCAATTAGAAAATGTATAGTGGCTATTTTAAATCACATTTCCTGATAATTGATTCAGATTTGATAATTTTCCTTACATGATATGTTTAACTTTCATGCGAAACGTTGTAGAAATATTATTTTAAGAATTCAGAGACACTTTTGAGATAATTTAAAATTTCCTGAATATCAGGACCCGAGGATCGGACTACCTTAAACACAACAAAAAGTACACATGTCTATCACAAGCTTAATTCATTTTTATATGGATTAAAAAATGTATTGGAGTATCATCTTTTATTTAGTTTATTTAACGTATTCTCTTCCTGGTCCAAAATGATTTAAGCTTTTCATCATAATTACCTTCTTTAATTTTACAAAAAATATCTAAGAAAGGTTTTAGAAAATTAAAAACAAAACATAAAAAAATCTCACAATCTACTGTAATGTGATGTTAAGGAATAGGGTCAAGAAATGCATCTGAAACTAGAGAAATATAGGTTATCCATTGCCTTGTGTTAATTGATATGAAGTTACAGATTTATCTCTTTTCCGATTTCTTTGAATGATATAGAACGGATTTAGCTATCATTAAAACGAAACAACACACGTTTTAGAAGATAGATAAATTTGATGAATTTTGGGATGAGAGAATACGAGATTGTTCATGCTAACTTTATCAATCGCACTCTTTAAAACAGACTTTTTCCTGAAGTTAGGCAAAAGATAATACTTAAAGAAAATGAAAAGAATCTGATTGAAGCGTTTTCCATTCACGAAATAAAAATAAATCAAAAAAGATCTCATTATTATAAGCAGAAATTTCTGAACATGTTACAGGGAAAAATAATTTTATAGGAACAGAATACAAAATAATTTTCATGCCCCTAATCAATCTATTCTTTACATTTATTGGTATGGTTCATCATCACGGTTAAAAAAAGTGGACAAAAAATTAAATTGAGCAAATGAGTCGGTGTTTTAGTTATCCTATGTTTCTTTTTGGTTAGAGTAATATCGGTATGTGCATATTTCATGCTCCACAGAAACAGTTAACAATTGTCATTCTTATTCTCAATGTCGCCACCATCACTGAAACTCCATTATCCGCAATTTCTGTATTCGGTTGTATTTGCCTCAGTAAAAATATATTAAAATCGAAAACACGAATTCATTGTTCTTTACTAAACCCAGCCCCTTTTTGGATACTCCGTAGTTGATACATTTAATTTGCTTACATGAAAAGTCCTGCTAAATTTTCAAAGATACAATTTTACTTAAATACTTGAAAGAAACTCAAGAAAGCTTCAGAACGTCTAGCAAGTCCATTCTTTATTCTAGTGGCTATGTCGCAAGAATTATCATCAAATTTTCTCTACTTAAGATTAAGATTGCTATAACAAAAACATGACTCACGTTTAAAAATAATTTGTCTTGGAACCAAACTTAGTACACTTAGTAAAATCCAGCCGTTATTGAGTGATTATTGCTTATTGTATCATTTTTTTTATTCTGGTGCAATTTAAAATTTTGTAAATATTACATATATAAAGGTCACCGTATCCAGTTTAAGGGGTTCAATTTTAAACTTGTACTGGACTAAAATCAATGTCCAGTTAGGGGTTAAAAATCCTTTATAATGCCATCGCCTACCATGGCAAGGGACGAAGGCTACTGTGACAGATCAGCCCTGTAAACGATAACTTCAATATACATTTTATTTGCTGTCCAGATAAGTTTCGATTCTTAAAGTAAGATATCTTCCTCTTATACATTTAATTGTACCTTCCTACAGAAGGTCTCTTTCACTCAGGGTATTGGAAAAAAATGAAACCTGACATAATTGAGAGATACTGCAAAGGGTGGTTTCATAATGACAAATTTAATCTATATTGTCTTTAAATAATAAAAACTGAAGGCAAAACTTAATTCTGTTTTCCTTTTCTACCTTAATGAGAAAAGAGTTTTACGTGACGTCAACCTTTTCATCCAGAACATAAACATATTTTTTTGTCGTTAAACGTTGATTACTTAAACACACTATTCACAGATATTCTCTTGAAACAAACAATGTTCGATTTTAGAATTAATGGGGCATTGATATGAGGTTATACGTATTTTTTGAAAGGCTCCGCCCCTTTTAATATATAAACCCCCATCACAAAAGAATAAGTGTATTTTAGAAAAGAAATCCCTTTAGCATATTTTTGTATTATCTGAAAAATGGGAAGATCGCATATGGTTATACTAGTATATATTGTTATGTTTGGGTCATCCGGATGCCATTCCTTATCTGTAAATGACCCATCGGACAAAAACACATTCTTTCGTAGTGTTACGGCTGAAAAACATCCAAAATTTTACAAGAAATTCTAAACCAAGAATCTTTGGTTCGTTTTTCTATGGTGCAAAAAATTCAGAATTTGGTAATGGATGCTATAGATAATAAAAATAACACTGAAATATTGAAAAGGAATCTTTTATTTTAGTCAAAAGAAATAAAAGCCTTGGAATCAAAAGATCAGGAGCTTAAAGAAGGTGATATCAGAATTCAACAAGAACTGAGTAATATGAATAATAGAATCAGTGAAAGTCAGAACCTCACACTTTCAAACCTTCAACAGCTTAATCAATCGGATATATTTTTTCTGAGGAGACAATTTTCAGCTCTACGGAAAGAAAATGAAAATCTTACTTTGGAAAATTTTAAAAACAAAGAACAGTTTGATACCTTTAAGAAAGAAGATATAAACAGCTTACGGAATGACACCTTTACTCTGAACCAGTTGTTTGATACATTGTCAAAGGAGAAAAACACAGTGGAAAGTAAGTTACATCGGATGGAAAAGGAAATAAAATCCTCAAACATTGAGGCACGTCTTAATGTGATTGAAAACACTTTCTGGAACTTTTCCCACTCCCTTGGGAAAGCATTGGATGATATCCGTGAGGATCAGAATGCCACAAATATACAGTTACTGAAAGTGTCTCCTATATTTCAGTCAGGTAAATCTTTTCATTTTCATCAACATAATTATAAAGTTGGTTTTCATCAATGTTAATATTAGCAATGCAATATTTTGCTTTCAAATTTAGAGACAATTAAATCAACAAGAGTTCATGATAACGTAGTAAAAAGGTAAATAAAAAAATCTTGGTTTCGGACACTAGCTAAAATTTGCACCCGTGAATTGTCTATTTAAATACATATTTTCTTTACATAACAAAAACAAATTACTTTCTAGAAAGCAAATTTATTTATTAAATAGTTCAGCAATTGGATTGCTTTTATACCCGAAAAGTGCTCAATATCGTAAAATCGCAGGTAAATGACTGTTTACATCGTGTTTTTCATGTACTCGCATTCGAATGATGCATAAAGCGCTTCAGGACTAACTGGACAGCTATGTGGGTAAAAAGCAGGAATCACTTAACGCCTTTTTTGCCCTGAGAATTTCTTAAAAATCGACACTGCTCAGTTTGTGTATTTGTGACAACTGGTTTATGTGTCTAAGACTGTTGGCTTTTGTGATTTAAAGTGAATGATATGAACTTATTCAAACTCGCTTGAAAAAATAATAATTTTTATAGTTTAGCAACACAAAATGTTCCATCAAATTCATTTTACAGAAATTGTGTTTTGGTACAATTATTTTGATACTTTCAAATAGAGTGATGTGATATAAGTGAACAAGACGATGGCACCAAATAATCCAAATTTACACCAGGTATACGAAGGCCGTAGTCAAGCAATCAAACTTTTTAAAGCAATAAACAAATTCATGAAAGAAACATTTTTCCTTGCAATTTATATTTGTTCAAAGCACGATATTAGCATCTAAAAATGAGTTGCGTGTAATCTAAAAGAATTATGAGCTCTAGACTTCTCGATGGAGTGTGTTGCAATTGAAACGATTGTCTCTTTTCTTAAAAATGGCAGTAAAATGCAAAAATGGATGGTCTCAAGGAGGGCTATTTACAACAGTTGTTTGTTGTAGAAAACGTGATTGGAAATTGTGAAGGAATTCATTTGAAACACCAAGATAGAAATCTTTAAAGACTATGACAATTTGAAACAGAAAATCAGCGCACGTTTAGTGCACAATAAATATACAATTTTTATTTTTGTCGTGGCACTGCATCTATCCTGTCTGTCAATATATTGTTTTGAGAGCTACAGTTCTGCAGCTAACCAGAAGGTTGGCAAATCTGACCGTTGTCGTCTCCGCTAGTCTGCATGTTTAATAATAGTGGTCTCTGATATGCTTCTCTCCTTAGATTAAGAGGAAAGTAGCGAATCACAAACCCTGGGCAAGCAAATATTGCCTTTGTGGTAAAACTTGTGACTTTTTTATATTAGTGAACAATATCAATTCAACGAAACACTTTCTCGTTGAGACTACGATATATATATATATATATATGTATATGGATATCAACATGTGCATTATTTGTTCTCCTTCTTTACAAATCTTTTTTTTTATCACAAAGGTTGTATCCATCCTCTGGATTGTTTTGAAATCTACAACAAATGTGGACTGACAAAGACAGGAGTTTACGAAATATATCCCTTCAAATCTTCAATTTCTTTTCAAGTTCTGTGTGACATGGACTCAAAAGGAGGAGGATGGACGGTAATGTATCATTTCATTTACGAATTTGGTTGAATTGGGCTGAAAGGTATACCAAATTGTTGCCTAATGATGGAGAGAGAGGCACCTTCATTTTGTCAGAATGAAATAGGTGGGTTTTTTTTTAATGTTTGAAGATTTGCCTCAGAGAATGAAAAGGGCATATGAAAACTATGTATCCCTCCGTTTTCAGTAGATAGGAAATGTTAAAAGAAAACAAGAAAAAATATGTTTGGTATCAGCAGAGAAACCTTGTAACAATAAAGTTTTGTGAGCTCATTACTACACTTTCATTTAAAAAAAAATAGTTGTTAGTTTTCCCTCTACAATGATATTCAAAAAATACAAATGTAAGTCTTTTAATTTTTTTTATTCAATTAAAAATATTTTTAACATTTCAATGGTTTTGATTTACCGTATCTATACGAATTTCTTAAATGTCGGTAATAATCCGTATCAATATACATTCCATGGCAATTAAATGTTCCACATGAACCCTCTTCTTGTTATCAAAGATAAATCTTCTGAAGGAGCTAAAATATTCAGAGGACTGTTCTAAAAAAATATCGAAGAATGGTTATCAATCAAATGTGGATTTTGAAAACAAAATCAGACGAACATTAGCGAAATTTAAAATCCAAAAACTTTTCAGCATCAAAAGCAATCTAACATATTTGCTAATTGCTTTTATTTACCTTCTTAGGCAAATACCTCTCAATACATTATGGACCAGGATTTCTCACATAATACACAGCTTGTCAATAAATAAAGAGAGAACTATAAATTTCTTATCTTGCAACTGGCTACCAACAAAATCACTTTGAGCTTCGTTATTAGAAGACTTATATTTATATTCATATAAAGCAGAAATTGTGCAAAACCTCATGCGTGAAAAGAAGAAAAAAATTGCTGTGGCCTTCAACTCGACATTTAGATATTTCGACAACGTATTGTCAATTAACAATAGTAATTTCCATAAATATGTCTATACGATACATCCTGGTGAGCATGAGACAAAAGAACCACTGTCACAGAGTCTCACGCATCTGTTTCGTACTTGACGTATATTTTACTTGAAAAAGACGTTAACGGTAATTTAACAACCAATCTATATGATAAACGCGATGACTTTAACTTTTCTATTGTCAACTTCCCTTACTAATGCAGCAATATACGTTCATCACCTGCATACAGAGTACATGTATATATATCTCAATTGATTCGATGCGCAAAACATGCTCTACGTATAAACAATATCTAAAATGCAGTAAATTATTGACAAGCAAGTTGATGAAACAAGAATATTAGCATTCTCGTTTAAAGTCATCATTTCGTAAGTTCTTTGGTTGATACAATGACCTTGTCAGCAAATACAATTTATCATTGAGTCAAATGTTAACTGAAGTTTTTCATACTAATTGTTTGTCCATTATTTATACACAGAATTGACGAAGGATTTTTCCGTTATTCCCCGATTATGACAAGGAGTACAAGGTAGATGTGTTTGGTTAGCTGGGGATGCTTACTCCTCCACGGCACCTGATCCCACTATTGAGGTGTCAAAGGTCCTTGTTTTCTCTGCTCCTATTTTGTATTGTTTTATGGACTTTGATATAGAATTCTGTTCGTTATCTCCACATCCTTCTTGTTACAATTTGCTTCAGTTCGTCACTGACGAAAAATAGGTAGTCTCTGAAGACCAGATTTTTCAACAACTATATGAATCCGGAAAGGCAGTAATTGTACTATTGTATTAACCTACCATTTTTATATTACTTTGAATCAGAATTACATCAAAATTTCTTTTGAACCTATATGAAAGCATCCTGGGGTAGTTTATACTCTCAACTTTTTCAAATCGTACGCCCAGGGGGTTGGATGGGGTCACAATAATAAATTCAAACTTGACTGTGTAATATAAAGATAAAAAAAATCTTTCAAAAATCTTCTAAAGAATCACTTGGCAATAAAAGCTGAACGTATGTAAAAGCATCCTGGGGTAGAGTAGATTCTACATTTTTCAAGTCCCGACCCCTGGACCCGTTTTACAAAAGAACTTACGACAAAGACCAAAATTTGATTATGCCTATAACTATATTATTTAAAGTAATATACGCTATAACGTGCGCCAGTTTAAAATACGGCTGGAAATTTATATATTTTGTTTACCAAAAAAGTTACACAAATATTGAAAATTACACCATTAAAATAAAATATGTTATAAAGTTATCAAATTATATTTATTAATTATCCTGCTAGGAGAGAACTGGCTATTTTTAAATAAATCCACCACGTGACGCCGTCGCTACTTTTAGATTGATAAACAAATACGGCGTCAAAAAAAACGAGGTTAGCCGTTTGAGATACAACTCACTTTTGACATGGATGGCGTGTTACTCTTAATATTACTTATCTTTAAATGTAATCATTATCAACCATCTATACTCTGTTATGACGCACATTAACCTTTTATTAATAAACGTTGTCAAAATGCAACATACCTCGTTGTCTATAATTTCCCGTTGGCATACGTGTCTATATTTAGGCCTTCTGTTTACGCACTTCCTTTATCAATATTCATGAAAAGACTGATTTCTTTATTGCAGATATTGCTTTCTTGTTCTGTTATTACAATGACTTCCATAGTAAAATTTTCTGGAAATATTATTTTTTCATTACACTTCATGTGTTTCAAATCATTTAATTATTTTGTTTCACATACATATGGCGTATATTATTTTAACATTGAATTGAAATGATTTTAATCTTTTTAAAAGAAATTTAAACAGTAAAGAAGAAGGTATGGTTTTAGCTTTATTGCGCCCTAAAAATGTAATGACATCAAAAAGTTTTGAAACTGGCTTAGATATTAGTTAAATAAATGACTCTGATAAATCAGGAAAGAATATGGCATGAAGGTTTACCATTCCGCAAATATAACATCATTAATGTGAAGCATTTCTCTATTTTCAACAGAAAAAGCCTCAAAATGGCACATTTCAAGGGTGATTTTCCTTTAGAAAACAGAGTCTGCAGCCGTTGTAAAGACGAATAATGACCCCCATCGAATAATGACCGGGGGTCATTTTTCGACAGAGAATGTAAAAATAAGTTTCGCTGTAAAAAAGATATAAAAGACTGTATATTTTGTATCACTTTAAAGGGGGTCATTTTTCAATGGGGGTCATTATTTTATAGGACTAACATATAAAATAACGACCCCCTAGGACCCTTTTTCTACAAAAAATGATTTTTTTTCTACGGGTGGGGGTCATTTTTTGTCGTTGAAAAATTACCCCCCCCCCCCCGGTCATTATTCGATGGGGGTCATTATTCGTCTTTACACCGTCCCCCACGTTAATTTTTTGATATTTTGTGCAAAATTCAATAACAAATCATATATCTCAAGATATCTGTGGTCGATGCCTGTGGACAATGTTATCTGAAAGAAAATTCCATTGAAAATTAGTGTCTTCTGCAACTTTTTAAGAAAATACGGGAAAATGCACATGTTTATGACGTCATAATAAGCATTTAAAAACACATGTGAGAAAAATGACTTGTATGATTTTTCTGCATTTTAGTTTGTTAGTAAAATTCTACTAACAAGAAAAGAATTTGGCCTTAGTCGTAAGTTCTTTTGTAAAACGGTCCCTGATGGTAGGATGGGGCCACAATCAGCAATATGAGTTTTACTTTAAAATATATATGAAAAATCATCTCATGACCTACAGGGCAAGAAAAGCTGAAACTTACGTGGATGCATACTAGGAATTTAGATTCTAGATTGCTCAAGTAATGACTCCCAGTATAAAACGGGGACAAAATAAGTATTACAAGGAAGGGGTATGATAAAGAACAGCAGGGTCACAGATACTCACCTAGGCGCTGTGACCCATGGGCCTCTTGTTCTTCTGTCAATGATTGAACTGCATGTAAATAGGTAGAATTCATCTTCCGTTGTTCATGAAGTAATATTTCGAGATCACCTGTATATTGTGTTTATGTTTTAAAACTGATTTGATAGTCAAGTTTGCCTAAACTACTGACAAATAAGTTGATATTACAATTATTTCTGAAATTGCTTTTAAAACAGAATTTTAGCACATTCAAAGTCGTTTTAATATCATTGTAAATACAATCTATCGCTTGTTCTCTCTCTGACGAGTTTATTTTATTGATATATCTTTATCCATGGAAACTACAATTTCATAAAGTATTTGTATGCTTTTACTGTAGGTCATACAGCACAGGAATCGAGAAAATCCTCACGTAAATTTCAACAACACCTGGGATGAATACAGAAGAGGTTTTGGGGATGTTCGAGGAAATTATTGGCTTGGTGAGCTAACTATACATAAAATCATAGGATTTTTTTTTTTAATTCTAAAAGCATGTGTACCCTGCATAAACATAATTATAAATGCATAAAATGGAAAAAGAACTATCTTTCTTTTTAAAGTGGTGTGCACTAGTGCTTAACTTTTATGTCATTTGTGATTCAATAAAACTGTCCATTTCCTTCTTCTATAATGCTACGTCAATGTTGGGTTTGGATCTACATCTACAAACTAGTAACACGTATTGATAACAACTGTCTCTTGTGTAACGAACTCAAACTCTGAATTGATGTTTCTTAAAGAGAACAGGAGTTATGTTTTTGCGCATAATTTGATCAACCTTTTTAAAGTGGCATTGGTCTAAGTAATTTGGTATGAGATGTCAAACATACAAGATTTTTTTATCAAAATATATCTCACAAAAAGAAAATAATAATTTCATGTGAATTATCTGTCATGATTGTGTAAAGCTACGAATTTCACACATTTTAGAATGATTTACATGCATTTTTGTCTAATAATGAATGACATTTTAGTTAGTATATATAATCTGGATAAAAGGGAAATCAGGAAACTTTTTTTTCAATTAAGGAAACGATGCCATTCATATATTGACCACGAAACACAACAACTCTGTGTATATCAGACTTGGATCTACAAAAAATGAAACTTTGGAAGTACAATATTCTTCTTTTTCAATTTCTAATGTGACTGACGGTTATAGACTCTCCCTTGGGGAAAAATTAGGAGATATTGGTAAGTAGTGTATTCTTCTTTCTCTGTATCCTACTTGAGTCATGATGGTGACCTATCTTTTTGCCTGTCGTCGTGTTTTCTGTGATATACGCCGTGCATTGTTTTAACGTTTTGATCATTTTTGTTTGTTTGTTTTTATATCTTGGATAGCTCTGACCTATTTTAAGAATTAAAGTATAATTATCTATTGGGGAAAGGGGTACACAAATTATTGATTTTTATGTAGGGATGTCAAATCAGTAAATGTTTAATAATTAGTTACTCGAATGATACACCCGAGTACTCAGTTGTATCACACACACTGAAACATTTTCAGCCCTATGGATGTATTTCCTACGTCTATATTTTCCGAGGTTCGTGGTACATGCCCTTTTTCAAAAAAATATTTCTATATCTATATGTTTTAGATGGACCACTGCTAGTAGTTTTCGCCTAAACTAAAAATGAGCTTTTCTGATCACATTTCTTCTGTAGTCCGTCCGTCCGTCTGTCTGTAAACTTTTTAACATTTTCGACTTCTTTTCGAGAACAATTTGGCTAATTCCAACCAAACTTGCCTCAAATCATCCTTGGGTGAAGGGGATTCAAGTTTGTTCAAATGAAAGGCCTGCCCTATTTCAAGGGGAGATAATTAAGAAATAGTAAAAATTTGGTGGCATGTTTAAAAAATCTCCTCGATAACCACTTGATCTGGAAAGATGAAACTGTGGAACATTCTGGGGTTAAGTACATTCAATTTTTTTTTTTTTGGAAATCATGAAACCGGGGGGTAGAATGTGGCCAAAATATGTAAAGATATGTAGGGGGAAAAGCCACAGTTAGTCAAAGAAAATAAATATTTAAGCATTTAGTGTAGAAGTATTTTCAATAATAAACCCCTCTCTTTTAGGGGTAGGTTGGTACCACTTTTGCGTCTAAGCTTTGCACAACTTGATTGATTTTTGTTTTTTCCTAGCCATGTGCCCATGGACCTATCGTTGTATATGTGTATTATTGATTATTAAGTTTCAAATGGGTAGCAACTGCTCCTTTACCAAGCGCTGGGCACTTGAAGTAAAAGTTGCGGGTCCTTTGGATAAAAATCCGAGGCCCCGTGCCAGGGCAGATGTTAGCACGATAAAGATCCCTCAATGGTCAATGGCCCTGGGTGCCAAGTAAAGATCAAAGGTAAAAATTTGAAGCCCTTCACCGGTAAATGGTGACCGTTCTATCTACATGAGTTAAAGATTCTCGAATGGGACGTAAACCAACATACAAACAATCATTCAATCAATCGAATCTTGGCCGCGACTGTCTTCAGTCGACAAAAAATAGGTAGCAACTATTCCTTCGCTATGTACTCGGCACTTTAATTGAAGTTGCGGGTCCTTCGGATGATACATGTATCTAAAAAAAACCACGATCTGATGTTACGGCAGGTGTTGGCACTATAAAAAAAAACCCTCACTTCTCAAAGGCCCTGATTGCCGAGTAAAGATTAAAATTTAAATCCCTTCACCGGTATAAGGTATCAATCAATCAATCAATCAAATATGTGAAACTTACAAAAAAATGATAAAATTTAAAACTAAATATTTTTTCTTAAATAGTTTCTTGCAATTTTTTTTACTTTCATTCAAATTAAAACTCTTTGAAACTTTCTATTCATTATACCTTATTGCATGAAACACTCAAAATTAAGAAAAGAAGATTATAATGTACATGTAGCACAACATGACGCCATAACAGAGGTGTATTAACATGTTTGTTAGAGTTTGTGAAACATTGGTAATAGAGAAAATATCGTTTTTTTTTTTTTTACAACAGTCAGCATATTAATAACAACAGTGTCCTATATTCTTGTGTTTGCTTTATGTCACCATAGGGGATGTTGAGAATAATTATTTGCATTCTCCTTTAATTAGGCTCAAGTGAGCTTTTCTGATCACATTTTGTCCGGCGTCCGTCTGTCTGTCTGTCTGTCTAGCTGTCCGTCTGTCCGTCTGTCTGTAAACTTTTCACATTTTCGACTTCTTCTCAAGAACCGCTGGCCCAATTTCAACTAAACTTGCCACAAAGTATCCTTAGGTGAAGGAGATTCAAGTTTCTTCAAATGAAGGGCCACGCCCTCATTCAAGGGGAGATAATTGGGAATTAATGAAAATTTGGTAGCATATTTTAAAAATCTTCTCAAGAACCACTCTGCCAGGAAAGATGAAACTTATGGGAATACATCCTCAGGTAGTGTAGATTCAAGTTTTTTTCAAATCATGACCCCCGGGTGTAGGGCGGGGCCAAAATGGCCGACCAAAGTTTTACATAGAAATATATAGGAAAATTCTTTAAAAATCTTCTTCTCAAGAATGACAAAGCCATAATTCATCATATCTATATGGAAGCATGCTCAGGTAGTGTAGATTCAAGTTTGTTCAAATCATGACCCCCGGGGGGGTAGAGCGGGGCCAAAATGGCCGACCAAAGTTTTCATAGAAATATATAGGAAAATTCTTTAAAAATCTTCTCCTCAAGAATGACAAAGCCATAATTTATCATATTTATATGGAAGCATGTTCAGGTAGTGTAGATTCAAGTTTGCTCAAATCATGACCCCCGGGGTTAGGGCGGGGCCAAAATGGCCGACCAAATTTTACATAGAAATACATGTATATAGGAAAATTCTTTAAAAATCTTCTTCTCAAGAATGACAAAGCCGTAATTCATCATATATATATGGAAGCATGTTCAGGTAGTGTAGTTTCAAGTTTGTTCAAATCATGACCCCCCGGGGTAGGGCGGGACCAAAATGGCCGACCAAACTTTTACATAGAAATATATAGGAAAATTCTTAAAACATCTTCTTCTCAAGAATGACAAAGCCATAATCCATCATATTTACATGTATATGGAAGCATGCTCAGGTAGTGTAGATTCAAGTTTGTTCAAATCATGACCCCCGGGGGTAGAGCGGGGCCAAATTGGCCGACCAAACTTTTACATAGAAATATATAGGAAAATTCTTAAAACATCTTCTTCTCAAGAATGACAAAGCCATAATTCATCATATTTATATGGAAGCATGCTCAAGTAGTGTAGATTCTAATTTGTTCAAATCATAACCCCCAGGGGTACGGCGGGGCCAAAATGGCCAACAAAAGTTTTTAGAGATATATATAGGAAAATTCTTTAAAAATCATTTTCTAAAAAATAGCAAATGCATGATTGGTCATGGGACTACTTTTGGATTTAAATTTTACAATAAAAAGCCATTTTCAACAATTTCCTACCCTTAGTGCTCAGGTGAGTGATGTGGCCCATGTGCCTCTTGTTTGCTTTAGTGACCAATTCCTAATTTTTGAAAACAATTGAGTTTTTTTGAGAATCTCTTTAAAAATTCCTATTTGTCAATAACTGTGCAAAATCCACATAATTTCCTGCAATTTTTTTTGTTTCAGTCTCCCCGAGACATTGTGCCCCAAAGAATCATTAACACTTTATTTGGCATTTCTTAACAATAAGTTTCATCCACATTTAATAAAACTTCCTCACCCAAAGCCTTGTCGTCTTCCTCTGCCTGCTTTTCATTTTCTGGGGCAGCCTTCTGCTTCCTTGCGGGGACTGCCCTTAATTTCCTCCTTCAACATGCGCTTTCCTGTAGCTGTCTCATTCACTTTTGCTTTGTCCACCACCATTTTGATTATATATGTATCTGAGGTCTGAGTGTAATCAGAAAAAAGAAGCTTAGTCTGAGAACGCACCCGTTATATTATGCTACTTTCCCCCTCCCACTAGAGGTTTGATATACAGCTAGTTGTATATGTTGTCGCCCTTCCCCCGTATAACAATTACTGCTGTCTTTCTTTAATAAACTCATCTATTTTTTAAATTAATGAATGTGTCATAAATGGTAATTTCAAAACAGTCCATTGTTTAGAAATGGAATTGATTAAAAGATATGTGCAAGGACCCATTTAAACGTTTATAAATCACACATGGATGTGTTCAATGATTTTTAATTGAAATATATTTTGTTGAATAAATCAATAGGTATCCGGAGACAGGCAAAGCCTATTATATTTCTCCAAGACAAAAACAAAGAATGTTACTTGTACATTGCAATGGAAAAAAAATTATCAGAAAAGGTAACAAAATCAAGATAGGCACTATAACCTCATATTTTTTTTCGTAAACTCTTAAACGTATTTACATTGCAATGGAAATAAAAATCATCCAAAAAGGTCACAAAATCAAGATAGGCACAATAAACTCATATGTTTTTCGAAAACTCTTTAATGTATTAAAGATTCACTTTCACACAAGAAAAAAACAACGAATATTTGCATTAAATATATAGTACCAATAGTGGTAATACGCTATTGTTTAACAGGTTGGGACCACTCGCCCAAACAGGATGTAAAAGTCCGTTTGGGATATAATATCCCAAATGGGATATAAATGTACAGTGCAAGAAATGAAAATTTTTATTTTGGCTATAAATATCATAAATCTGCATTAGGACACTTAAAAGGAGTAAATTTTAGTAAGCAAGTTTTTCTGCAACCCTACAGTTTGTAATATTGATCCCCAAGAAGTTATGGAACATCCGAGGGATCAATCTCCTAAACAAAGGTCATACAGAAGAAATTGTCAACCAAAAATGATTCCTTTATAGTAAAAGTGTCCTGATGCGGATTTATGATGTTTATAGCCAAATTAAAAAAAAAATTGCATTGCAAATTTATATCCCATTCGGAATATTATGTCCCAAACGGACTATTATACCCCATATTGGCGATTGGTCCAAACCTGTTTAATGTCATATTTGATGTTTTCATCATTATGACATCTTTACCAGGATTTGTAAAATTTTGATATTTTCATATCTGTTGCGATGTCTTTCCTCTTCCTTGAATCCATGAAGTCCACATAGATACAACCATGATTAATCAAAATAAATTGCTTTAAAAATCTTCAGTTACATTACGTAAAAAAAATCTCGTAATCTGCAGAAGACATCAGAAAATGTATCTGGCACGAGAAAAATATAGGTAAATATCTTTTGATATTTACTTTTTATAAAAATCACTGAGTAATTACACCTTATGCTTATTATTGCTTATCTATATCAAAAGTTTCCGAAATTACGTGTCTTAATTTGTTTTTCGTTATTTTCATGAGATTAAAATATTTTGTATGTTCAAAGTATAAATTACACTTTGTAATATATCAGAAACAACACTGATATATATTTTATACAGTTTATCTAATAAGCACAAATATATATACAGCCTGACTACATTGGATATCAGTAAGCAAGTAAGTGTCTTTGTACCAAATCATTTTATATTTTTTGTCTTCAGAGCCTGGGAATCAGGAAATGTAGGTGACTCAATTTCAGAATAATGTCGGTAGGTTACTGAACTCTGTGAGAGTCAGAGAGCTAACTTTGCTTACGTGTCAAATCAATTATAAACAGATTGTGATACAATTCTAGTAAATTCCAAAACATTACAATCCTCCCCTCTTTGAATTTATACTAAACAGATGGACATACAAAAAATTTAAAAATGAGGTTAAACATTTTCTCAAGAGTCAAGTGCCTTCGTTTCAGCAACAAATGTTTGTTTAATAAAACTGTCATTGTCGCGTGCCGTTAAAGGGTCGCACGTGGTTGATGTTTCGATAAGTAGCTCTACCATTAATGTCAATCTTCACAGCACTGCCCTCGTGAGATATAACTGTGAACGGTCCATTCCATTTTGTGTCTAACTTGGATTTTGGCATATTGTTCTTTATCAGCACTCTCTCCCCCGCAAGCAATTTGACAGATTTTACGTTGAGCAATCGGTCTGCATATGTTTTAATTCGAATTTTATTTCTTCTGTCCCGACGGTTAAGAATTCTGTTCCTTTGATTATGTGGCAATTGTGGAATTCTTGTTCTCAATTCTCTGCCGAACATTAATTTTGCAGGTGATTCTCCTGTTGTGCTGTGCGGTGTATTCCGATAATTTAGGAGAAATTTATATATTTCAAATCTCCAATCCTTGCGCTCTACTTTTGCGATTTGTGCAGATTTCTTTAGTGTTGCATTGAACCTTTCAACCTCTCCATTAGCTTGAGGCCAGTACGGTAAAGTGCTGTGATGTTTAATTCCGTTCCGCGCTAAGAAATTTTCAAATTCATCCGATATGAATTGTCTGCAGTTGTCTGTGACTATTTCTTCTGGTAATCCATAGGTTGCAAAAATTCTCACTAGTCGTCTAATAATAGCTTTTGAAGTTACAGACTTCATGATTTCGATTTCTGGATATCTGGTATAGTAATCAACTATTACTAATACTTGTTCTCCGGTTGGGAATGGTCCGCATAAATCCATTCCTAATTTTTCCAAGGTCCTGTGGGTAGGTCTGTCATCGTAACGGGTGCTCGTTGATTTGCTTTACATACCATTTGACGTGCATGACATGACAATACAGCGGTTTCAACATCTTTGTCCATTTTTGGCCACCAAACTTTTTCTCGTAATAGTGCCTGACTATCTGACATTTCTACGGCCTTTGATATTTCCAGTACTTTCATCAAGTTGAGTTCTTTTTCTGGTAGAAATCTTCTTGTTAGTGCTGTTGATTTGCATTTATCGATGACCTGATCACGGATATTGTCATCTTTTGCCACTCCAAAGTCGCAAGATATTGCAATTGCAAGTTTTTGCAATCGTGTCACAAAATTTGTAACTGTTTCATTTTCATTCTGTGATGCCTGACGAAACATATGTCTTTCGAAAGCAACGTTTTTTCTGGGTGCAAAGTAAGTATTTAAATCATTAACAATATCATCGAAGTTCTCACCTGTATGTTCAATAGTATCATATATGTCCTGAACTTCAGGTCCTGCTAAATGTAGGAGAAGTGCACGTTTTTGTTTCTGAGTAGTAACTCCGGATGCTTCCATATAATATTTGAATCTCTTCATCCAATCTTCCCATCTTTGGGCTACATTTGTTAGTTCTCCTCCTATCACGAACTGAGGTACACAAGGTAAATCGATTTTCGCTGCCATATCTTCAAATTTAATTGAGTCTCAGATCTGACTTCTCCAACGAATTAAATCACAGAGTTAACATGTTTTGTACATCCTCGTCGCCATTGTAATATATCAGAAACAACACTGATATATATTTTATACAGTTTATCTAATAAGCACAAATATATAATACAGCCTGACTACATTGGATATCAGTAAGCAAGTAAGTGTCTTTGTACCAAATCATTTTATATTTTATAGTCTTCAGAGCCTGGGAATCAGGAAATGTAGGTGACTCAATTTCAGAATAATGTCGGTAGGTTACTGAACTCTGTGAGAGTCAGAGAGCTAACTTTGCTTACGTGTCAAATCAATTATAAACAGATTGCAATTCTAGTAAATTCCAAAACATTACACACTTACAAAGAGATTTATCTCTGAAGATGAGCTATAGATATTATCAACATTAGAGAAGCTTTATGACCATTGCATGGAAATGAAAATATCAGAGTAATGTTTCTTTTGAGTAGCTCTGAATATTTAAAAAGAAAACATTTGTATATGTTTTCAAGTGGTTGACGTTTACAAACATTACCATACTTGTGAAGATATATAAGGAAATAACATATTCACAAAACTGCTCAAAATGAACACAGTACATGTATACTGTTTTATGGGAAAATGTTGTAAAGAAATAGTGCCCTTTACGATGGTAACTGAAATACACAATTAAGTTTTACATGTAAGCTAAATGTCAATGATATTTTAGTATTTTATTTTCAGGTAGTTGCTTGAAAAAATCCGCTTTGTTAACTAAATAAATGTGATTCTTTCTTAATATAAAAATTAAATTAATGCGAGTTTACGTACGAGGGATATAATATGTGGCGGGTTTATTTTTTTTAGGAAATGATGTCTACTTTGCATTAATATGGGTCAAAGATGTTGCTTCGATCATTAATTTTCTAATGAAATGTAACATTTGTTTTGTTGCTTTTTCGCTATGTTCCCCATGATACATGTATACTGGATGATAAGTCCGTGTCATTCTCTTCATCGATATTCAAAGTCTGACAACAAGTACATGTATTGAAACCACAAAATTGTATTTTATATAGGTTACTGTAATTTTTAAAAATCTGTTTATAAACAGTTCATGAATATTTTCCAAACGATGTCACGTTCTTATCTTTTTCGTGATTTCATTTGATAAGTCTTTTCACACAGCTTCTCGCCGCACGTTACTTTTTTTTTCAAAGGAAGATATAGCTGTTATCTCAGGGAGGTAATTTACAGGATATTAAATTCTAATGTTTTTATCAAATGAACTTACAGAACGTGATTTCTTTTAGACATTATTATCAAGACAGCTCTACAATACTTACAAATTTACAAAAACAATTACCGATCCATAAAGTGCAAAATAAGTGGCCCGGTGAGTTAGTTTACCATTAAAAAGCTTTAAAAAATGCAGAAACCTTTCTCTAAGAGGGGGTTTGAATTTCACAAAATTGAATCTACACTATCTTAAAATGCTTGCATATTTTTTGTCTGATGTGACTTTTTACTACAAATTTGAACTCTCATGATGGCCACACCCTACTACCCCTTGGGGTCACGATTTGAACAAACTTGAAACTAGACTAACTGTGGATGCTAACAGATAAATATTACAAAACATTCCTTCGTTCTCGAGAAGATTTTCATATTTCTGTTAAACTTTGCCATCAAGGGTTCATGATTTGTGTCAAACATGATAATTAACACCGACTGATTATGCTTCCATAAAAATGTGACCAGTCATAGCTTTTATATACTTTAGGAGTATATTTTTGAAGATTTTTCTTATGTTATCCTATGTTAATCTTTGATTGTCCACTGTGACCTCACCCTACCCCAGGGGTTATTTTTTGACTAAAGGACAAAATATGCTTATATCTCTTTTTGGCCCCTGGTTTTTGGGTAGTGTCTTTTAGAATTATAAGATTATCAGATATAAAACTATTCTATAAAAGCCTTTTGTGTCTTTTTTAAAATATTAAAAGTCCCTTTTAACTACTGTAGGAATTCTACTATAGTTATGCTTTATTAATTGTAATTCAAAACATATTATCTCTTTAAATACACCAACTATCTGAAACTCATCTTTGAGAAAATAAAAGAATTAAATCCTACCAAAAATTGAAGTACTGCCAGTCATAAGTTTATGACGTTCTACGATCTCATTCCTAGAGATCACGCCTCTATATATAATGTATAAAGTCATGATTCAAAACAACCAGGGTATTTTATGTTATGCTTGCAAAATACATTTTTTAAGTAGAATGAAGAAGTCACAATTTACTATTCTCACATATCTGTTTATTTCTTTGACTTTTGGATATGTTCTGTCAATTGGAAATGATTCCAAAAAGGAAAATAAATTGTTTCGCAGTCCGACATCTGGAAAGCCATTCAACATTTTACGGGAAATTCTCACTCAAGAATCTTCTTTGCGTTCTTCTATGGTGCAAAAAATTCAGAATTTGGTTAGGGATGCAACAGCCAAGAAGAACATCACCAAATTATTATGGGAGAAGCTTGGTTATTTGGGAAACAAAGTAAATGATTTACAATTAAAGAATCTTAGACTGGAAGAAACCTTGAATGAATCATTGGAAGATTTCAATCAAGATCAGAATAAAACCAGCACACGGTTACAGAGCATTCCTCCTCTACCGCAGTCAAGTACGAAAATAATTATTTTCTTTCTTATAAGTACTAATAAATTAATACGTTAAGAAATATGTTTACCGTTTTCATTCAAAATGGTATATCGAGTACGCAAATAAGGATAATAATATTAAATTCAATTCACTATTTTCAACACCCAAAATATCTAATAGATTAAGGATAAGTGACGTTTTCTCTTACATTATTTATTTTTTTTAATATTTTATTGTAACGATGATATCTCTAAGTCACTTAATATCTTAATTTGCAGAAAAGTAAACATTTCATTTGTAATTTCTGTTAATATTTTACATGCATAAAACTTTAAAAGGGGAATACTAACGATACATTGAGGGATAAAAATACATGTAAGCCCACAACCAGCTATCGTACCTTGACACATGGAAGCTCTCTACAAAATTTTAGTTGTTTGTTTATCAAGATATGTCAGAATATATTATAATATCAAGTATTTAAAATGGCAAAACCCTGAATTGTCTTCTATAAGAGTAATATCCTACAATATACATTTATAAAATCTTTCATATCATATCAAGAAAATTGGTCTGGCCCCTCAAATTATTGGCTCAGAGAGGCAAAGAGTACTGTATTTCGTCTATAACTCTTTAACGATCAATATTTTGTTAGGGATACTGAAGCAAAAGTGTATCTATCAAAACGATTCACAGCTTCATATTTTGATCATATGCGACATAATTGAGGGTCACAAGGACGTGTAGAATGTTTAGTCTTTAACGCTTTATACCTCGAAAAGGTGGGACTATTTTGATAAGCAATACTGAACAAAAGATGGTCAAAATACTGATTTAAACAAATATTATTCCTTTCATTTGTCAAACAGCCAAAGCTGGCTCCTAAATATTTCCATTAATGATATCTCTACAACGAAAAAGAATGTCGTAACTGTTGTTGAATTAAGTTTTTAAAATTACAAGACCTTTCATTTGATACAAAAAAACGGGGTCCCGACGGTCCTCAAGCTAGATAACCAGAGAGGGCAAAAGTCTGTCATCTATTGCTCTTGTATAAAGTTATACAAATCAAACAGATATAATCTAGTAAGGAAAGTCTATATATTATCTTTTGACAAAGATCGTAGTCAAAATTATTCTCATATCTCATTTTATCGAAAAATCGAACGGAAGACCTACCCGAGTTCTAATCTAGTTATTGTTAATATATGATATATCATATTCTGTGAGTGGGATATATATTGGATCTCCCATAATTTGTAGATGGATATGAGTTTTATCAAACGAGTTGAATGGGGTTTTTTATCTTCGAGCCAAAGCTCACACAACTCGTCGAGTAAAAATCATATCCAAATACGAGTCATGTGAGATTCTTTTTATCCCATGTTTTACATTTTGTTTTATACACCACAATCAATGTTTTACAGTGTTCTTATATAGGATTCCACTTTAATTTACTTCATTGCGCTAATGCGAAAACCTTTGTGATGTCACAACTGTAGGATACGAAAACGATTATATCACATGAGGGATAAAGGGGTAAACATGGGCTAAATAAATGTACAAACATGCATAAATGGATTAATTTTTTAACAGATTGATAGAACTAAATTAATTATTTCTTTTACGTGTTTGGACTGTAATACCATGTACAATCAATATAAGTATGCGAATATGATGCAGCAAGACTTATTTTTAAAATCACTTAATGGTTTCCTGTGAATTTACCAGTGTTTTGGACACTGTGATATTTTTTTATCAATTACAAAATGCGTAGGAATTTAAAGAAAAATTTGTCTTACATGCTTTTTAACATTTATATATTTTTTAGAAATGTCTTGTTTTCTTCCTTTTGATTGTTACGACATCTACAATTGTGGAGAAAGAAAAACTGGTGTTTATGAGATCTATCCTATCTCACGTTTTATCTCTACTCCAGTTCTGTGTGATATGGAATCCAAAGGAGGCGGTTGGACGGTAAATATAAAACACCTTACCCCCGGTAATATTTAACAAAATTCTTATATCCAAACTTTCTTTAAATTTAAAATGTTTTTCATTATTATTAATCATTTAATGCTTATAAGATAAGTACCCTCTGATAAAAGACATTTATTCAAATTCTCTCTTTTTAAGAAAAGCACATTTAAGTAGTACATGTAGCTGAAGCATTGTCCTAAAATCTGTCATTGATACTTCAGGTTATTCAGCGCAGGAATCGAGAAAGTCCCTATGTAAATTTCAACGCCGCTTGGGACGAATACAAGCGAGGTTTTGGGGATGTTCCAGGGATGTATTGGCTTGGTAAGCTTAATATAGTTGCCCTTAAACTTTATTATTAAACTACAAAAGCCCAGAAGACTCATTCGAGATTCGAGTTTCGAAACACGAGATTCGAAATTCGAGTTTCGAGATTCAATATCCAAACTAACCAATCAAAAGGCAGTTTCAACATTTGATTACTCCCCTTTATTATGTTTTTACTGTCGAGAAATCGTTGAATTACAAATGAGACATTTGCTTGAATAATAATACAAGAAAAAATGATATGGTTACATTTTGAAAAATATACATCATACACTTATCCACTGGTTGTGAGTGGGATAGCTCTTTTATCAAACCTGCAACAGGGACTATTCCCCGAGGGCTTGCCCGAGGGGAATAGTCCCTGTCAAGGGTTTGATAAAAGAGCTATCCCACTCACAATCAGTGGATAAGCGTTTTATTATACTGATGTATAATATAATTTTTGCATTTTTTTTTTGAGTAAGACAATACTGCAAAAATAATCTGAAATCCTGATGACATCACAATGCTACTGAAGTCATTATGACATCATCAGTCAATAGATTTATCGCTGGAACTCAATATTGGGGGCAAACATTGCATAAAAATTTTCCGAGGGTCGATAGCAAAATCTTATTTTTCCTCATTAAACAAAACAATAGATACGTATATAGAATAATATATGGTCTTCTCTAAGTAGGTCAACTATTTTTTTTAATAAGAACATTGATGAGTGAGAAAATTATTATTTATATGAAATTCTACATGTATTGAGGGTACATTTCATTACATTGTGCCCCCCCCAATAATTTTGCTGATATATAGAATACTTTAGAAAACATAACTACTATATGCTTGTGTCCCCTCAAATTTGTGCCCCCTCAATAGAAACGTCTGATGGCTTTTTTTTTGGGTGGGGGGTTGTTTGTTTGTTTTTGTTTTTGTTTTTTTTTTTTGGTTGTCAAAAAGTTTTTGGAAGTTGAAAACTGTAGGATTGCCCCCCCCCCCCCCCCATGAAATGACCTTAATAGTTTTACTGGTATATTTTAGTCTTTGAGCATAACACTATGGTCAGAGACTAAAATATTATACGGACTCTTTTGGTGTTGAATATGGATTGTTATTCACCAGAAAAATATTCATATCGAATTCATAACGACCGAGGCGAAGCATGATAATATCTCTGTATCTGTATGTATACGTTGTAGAATCCTATATAGGCATTTTCACAATGGTAAGAGAGAGAGCGCCGGATGTTATTGGCGTCGATGTTCCTGTAGGGCGGTCTTAAATCCCTCTATTGATTTCGCATGTACGACAGAGTTGGGTAGATGGTTCCACTCAATACACGTATCCACAAAGAATGAGTGCTGATATTGTGGTTTAATACTGGTTGGTATTACTAAGCCTTTATTGTTGTTGCACACGTTTTTGTATAATGTTTGTTGTCTGATGGTCTTTATATTGTTTTGGTTTGATTTGGCGTTTTTCTTTGGTATGTTTTACGAATAGATGAGGTGGTAGTGCCGGTGTAACGTTGAATATCGACCCCAGTTGAAAATTGACCCGGGGTTCATTTATCAACGTTGAATATTGAACCAGGGGTGTTTTTTCACCGTTGAAAATTGAGACCAAAAGTCGTTGAATTTATACCCGGGGTCATTTTTCAACAGTTTGATAATTTTTTTTCTTATCCCCGATGATTTCAACAAGTTGAAAATTGACCCTGTTGAATATTGACCCCACCTCAGAGTTTGAACATTTTTTTTTTTGAATTGGGAAGTTGTTTTACGGGATTTATCAGTACCTCTATATTTATATTTCGGTTTCAATTTTATTTCCCTTTTCCAGAATAATATAAATACACCTATCATCCCGTATATATACATGTATGTACAATTTTGATCAGTACACGATTTCAGTTATCTTCAAGCATGACAACTTTAATTTGACAATACTTTTTACTTAAAATCCACATCCATAAATAACTTCAAAACTATGAATAGGGCATAAAACAGAAATCTTGGAAATCTGGTGTCTAGAAAGTGAGCCCTACATAATATTATATTGATTAGGTGAGCAGAACATCCCGTCTTGTCAAATTCAGTTAATAAAAATTAAGAAAATTAAAAGCCTTAAAATTAGAATATAACACATCGGTCAAAATGAATCTAATGATTGGTTATATTTGTGAAAAGATCAATATAGCGAACATAAAATGTAAGTAATCTGACTTAAAACAAGGTTGGTGAAATCCCTGTTACAAACGTATCTGTCAGTAGCCTGCCTCGGCCTAAAAATGGATTGTTTTCGGAACATTACCTTGAGAATGAGACGAGAGTTAGAGTCTGGGATGGACTAAAAGCTACACTTCCCACCATCTTTGATATCATCAATAAACAAAAAACATATATTGACGCAGGCGTCAAAAATCGGCCGAAAACCAATTAATTATTCCTTTAATGAAGCAATTACAAACTGAAATGCGTGATCAGTTTTTAAAATGTCTTATATATTTATCTGTTATGACATTGAATGATTTTCTTCATACATGTATATGAAACATGTTTAGCATCACATGTATAAGCAAACTACCCCTGTATAGGCGTCGAAACCGGGGGGCTAGGGGGAGGGTGGGGCTTAGCCCCCCCCCCCCCCGTTTTTTTTTTTTTTTTGCAAAGACAGACATTTTATGCATTTAAAATTGGAGCTTACCTTTTTTGTTGGTTTAGCCCCCCACTTTCAATTTGCTTCCGACGCCCATGCCCTGGTTCTCTGCGTCTCCACACTCAGTTTAGTACAAACAAAGTCTGGTGGAAGTTTGTTGTTTAAGTAGCATTTACATAAAAAAAAACTTAAACTAAAGTTTAAAGTTATCTACAACGAGTCAGTAGAGATAGTTTTACTTTAATAAAAACGCATAAAAACGGATCTAGAGGGATTTTGTTTTTTCTTCTTTTTTTGGGGGTAAAAAAGAAGAAAAAACAAAGTCCCTCTAAATCCGCCACTACATTTCTTCTCTTTCAGCTTCTTTGAGATGCAGCGGGAAAGTTCTTGGCACATTTTAAAACACGCGTTATCCTCATCTGCTAGAGCAAAATCTCGTAATATTCTAAATTTTGATAAATTAATATTTAACTATATTTTTGAAAATTTTTCGTAGGAAATTTTTATATATATACATGTATGACGAATTTAAATGAAGAGTTGTTAGCAAACAAAAAATAAATAAATAAAATAAAAATAATTAAATAAACAAACAAATTTATGAACTAAGTTGTATATTGTGTAACTATGTTTTCTAATATTCAGGATTTATATCTTTTAAAATAAATATTACACGAAATATTGCGACTTTAAGATACATGTAACTGTGAAATCTAAGATACTTTTTAAAATATTTTATTCTAAGAATATAACTGAATAACTGAATTAAGAGTGCATTGATTACATTGGTGTCGGAAGCAAATTGAAAGTGCGGGGGGGGGGGGGGGGAGTAATTGAAAAAGAAAAAGGATTCAAATCTGAAATAAAATTGACAAGAAAAAGAAAATTTGTCCATTGTCCAAACTAGTAGTCCAAACCCAAACCTAAAAAGCCTATTGGTCGGAGAATCTAATTTTTTTTCAAGCGTTAATACTTACTCTTCTTTCTTTGACTACACTGTAACGTGCCTGTTGAAAGCGGGGGGGGGGGGGGGCGGGGGGGCTAAACCAATTTCACATTGTTCAATGCCTATATTATATCTAACTTTGCAAAAAAGGGGGGGTGAGCATCCCTAAAACACACCCCCTTCCCGACGCCCATCTAATAAATCATCTATTAAATGAAAACCAAGTCATAAATATGTGTTTTTATGCTGTTGAATTTTGAACCGGTTTCAAGATGAAAATTCCACGACCCGGCTCAGTTTTCAACGGACTAGGGTCTTAATTCAACACCTTTGGTCTCACTATTCAACGTTGAAAAATGACCCCCGGGTCAATTTTCAACCCGGGTCAAAATTCAACGTTACACCGGCACCAACCCCTCAACCACTTTGTACATTAGAATTAATCGCAAACTTGTTCTTCTTTCCTCTAGTGTTTCAATGTTGAGACTTTCCCTCATGGATGTTAGTAATCCTGGATTCCTACTGCTGTTCTCCTTTTTTATGAATCTTATGGCTCTATTTTGTATTCTTTCTAACTTGTCAATATCCCCTTTGAGGTATGGGTTCCAGATAGTTGCTCCATATTCCATAATTGATCTAATTAGGGATATATATGCTGTTTTTCTACATTCTTCAGGGACATTTCGGAGGTTTCGTCTTAGGAAGCCTAGTGTGTTATTTGTTTTCTTACTGATGTTGTTTATATGTAGACTCCATTTGAGATCATTTGATATTTCAAGTCCAAGGTATGGGTTGTTTTGTACTTCTTGGAGTATGTGGCTGTTAAGTTGGTATAGTTTTGTTGATTTTTGATTGATTGACATAATGTAGCACTTTTTAGCATTGAATCTCATGCCCCACTTATTTGCCCAGACCTTAGTTGGTTGAGGTCGTTTTGTAGTATCTGATGGTCTTTGTTGCTCCTGATGGTTCTATATAGGAGGCAATCGTCGGCAAATAGGCGTACAGACGAGCTGACAGCGTCTGGTAGATCGTTTATGTGGTATAGGAACATTAACGGGCTGAGTACTCTCCCTTGTGGCACTCCGGAGTCTACTGATGTTTCCTCTGACTCTGTTCCCTCTACTATTGTTTTCATTTTCCTTGTTGTTAGGAAGTTGTTTAGCCATGTGTGGAGTGTTCCTTGGATGCCGTATTGATGTAGTTTGTGGAGTAGTTTGTCGTGAGGTACGGTGTCAAGAGCCTTTGAAAAATCTAGGATGGCTACATCGACTTGATGTGACTTGTCGTGTTCAGTAAGGAAGTCGTTGAGTGTTGTTAGGAGTTGGGTTTCGCATGAGTATCCTGATCTAAAGTCGTGATTTAGGTTTGTAAGTATGTTGTTTGTTTCCAGGTGTTTCATGATATGCCTGCAGATGATATGTTCTTGCATGTGACCGAGGTTAGAGAGACTGGCCTGTAGTTTTCGGGAAGATGTTTGTCTCCTTTTTTAAAGATGCTTGATATATTTGTATCCCTCCAGTCTTTTGGTAGCTCCCCAGTATCAATCGATTTCTGCAGGATGATTTTCAATATTGGTGCTAAGTTGGTTGCACATTCTTGAAGTATGCGGTTTGGTATGTTATCCGGACCTGATGCCTTGGATGGATTAGTATTCTTTAACAACTTTTCTAGGCCCTTCTGATCGATCGTAATTGGCGCTATATTACGTCTGGACTTGATTCCTATATCTGGCATGTTTTCTTTTGTTGGTTTAGTGAAGACAGATTTGAATTGTTTGAGTAGTATTTCTGTCTTCCCTTTGCTGTCATTTACCAGTGTTGTTCCCTTTTTGAGTGGCGCTATTCCATTTGCACCCTGTCTCTTTGATTTTACATACTTCCAGAAAGATTTGTTGTTGTTATTCTGTAGTCCATCGATTATATTAGAATTTACGTATTCCCACTCAGCTCTTCTTAGTGTTCTCTTGCATTCTGTCTGGTAGGCTCTGTAGTTAGTCCACTTTTTGGTTTTCGTGGCCTGTTTGTAAAGCCTTTGTTTCTTTTTTAGTATTTTCCTATGTTTATGTTTTATCCATGGGATGTTATTCCTTGATCTTATTTCTTTGTTTGGTATGTTGGTGTCCATTTTTTTGAACAGCTCTGTTTTGATGGTGACCATAGCTGTTGTACCGAGTCATTTCTTATGTTGTTACGTTCTACTGTTGTTTGGAGTTCCTCAAGATCTTTGTTTACATTATCCCAGTTTGCTTTGCTGTTTATATAACATTTTCTGGTTGGTGTGCGATTGTAGTGCACCTTGGTGTCCATATCTGTGATGATGATGTCATGATCTGATATGCCTGGTACATTTATAGATGATTTTACTAAAGTTGGGTTTGAGACAAAAACCAAGTCCAAGAGGTTGTCTTCTCTGGTTGGGTGTTCATGTATCTGCGTAAGATTGTTCGTACTCATGATGTCGGCGAGTTCTTGTTGTACTTCTCTGTCTGGTCCTTTTGCTGTCTGTATGTTCTAGTTTATATCTGGGCAGTTGAAGTCCCCAGTAATTATTTTGTATGTGATGTTGTTGGCATCTATTATTTCTAGTGATTTCTTTAGTTCGTTCAGGTGTTTCTGTGCTCTTTGTGGCATGTAGAATGAGCCAATGAGTAGGTCCTTGCTGTTCTTTAATTTGATTTTTAACCACTGTATTTCTCCTTCTGTTACGAATTCCGGTTTTTCAATTGATATTATAGATTTTTCTACAAGGATGTAGGCACCTCCCCCCAGTGTACCTCTATCGTTCCTGTATACGTTGTAATTTGATGGGAATATTTCGCTAGATTTAATTGCGTCCTTTGATGGATTTTGTCCTGGTTTCACCCCTTTAAGCCAAGACTCTATCCCACATACTATATCAGGTTTCAGGTAATGAATGCCTGTTTCAAATTCTTCTCTTTTATCTTTTATACTTCTGCAGTTGATGGTAATAATTCGCAGATTTTTCTTAGGTGGAACATCGTAGGGGTTGCTGTCAGTTCTTGATTTTGTTGAGCTGTGGTTTTTACGACTGCTATTTTCTCTGGTTGGATCCTGGTGTTTGTTCATTGGACTACTTGCTCCTAGTAGGCTGAAGACTGATTTTATAGAGTCGATGGTTATGTCTAGTCCTGTGAGTCCTTCATATATATTTGATTGTTCTATTTCATAACTCCTAAATGTGAAAGTATTGATGTCAATGCTTTCGCATTTGCAACATAGCCACTGTACGTTTGATCGCTCGAGTAGTTCATAATCATGGGTGCAAAACTCTATGCATGATTTATGGTGCCATATATCACATGCATCACAACATACTCCTTGGCAGATCCAAGTTACAGGTAGTTCACATAGGCCACATGGGAAAATGCTTTTGTTGTTTGGTCCAGGGTTTAGTTCTATGTCCCCGGATAATATGATTATCAATAGTGTCAGATTTGTCGCTTTATTGTTACTGAGCGGGATGTGTAGTGCACTACTAAGTCAAAAACGTACTGACATTCCCATTTTTTACTTACAAACTTAGAAAATTACTGACAATGTGCTGTCGTTACTGTAAAACTTAGACAATTACTGACCTTTTTACTGCCGGTACTGATAAACTTAGAAAAGTGCTGACAATCTTAGTCGGTGCTGAAAAACTTAGACAATTACTGACCCGTTTACTGTCCCTGCTGAAAAACTTAGACAAGTGCTGACATTTACTGATAATTACTGTCCCTATTGTTCTCGCTCTCGGAGAGGCTGCAGTGATGTAAAATTGATTTTTTTTTTATTTTAACATAGATTATTATTTCATTTATTTGTTTTTTCATATAATTTTTAACTATGTCCAGATGATATGTTTGAAAAAAAAGCTTCTTTGATCTATTTAAAGAAAAATGATTTGTAAAAAAAATATTTTCAAGAGAAGGGATAAAATTTCAAAACCTTCAAAAAGATAAGCAATTAAAAAAATGATAAAAATCTTCCTTTAGCAGTGAGATATGAAATTTTACAGAGGTCTTTTCCTTTTTATAATAAAACAACATTATTACATGACATGCATGTTATAATATTTTCTTAATTAACAATGACTCCCTGACTTTCTTTAATATTAATTTAAAGAAATAAACTGTTAGGTTAGATGTGTTTTATTCAATTTTAATTTAATTTATTCAAATTAGTTTGAATAATTTTAATAAACTCATAGCGCGCGGTGAGGCCGTGTGTGCCCCCTTTTGAGGAAAGGCGTTTGTTATAGTTTTCATATTATTTAAAATTTTTAATTATGTGGAGGCCGCCCATATTTGTTTTTGTGCAGTCAAACATACCCGAATCCAAGCATTTGCAAGAAGAAACCAAAAATAGACAGACGGGGGATTTAAATTTAAAAAAAAGACTTTCGAATCTGGATTTTCTGGATCCCCACCTGAAAGTGTTATTTTAATTCAAATACACGAAAAACTATGACATTTTATATTATCATCTTTTGTATATGCATACTCCTGAAACAAAACTTTGATAGAAATTAATATCAATGTTCTTTTCATTTAGAGTGTCGGTAGACGTTCACATGGATCTAGTTTCTTTTTGTCTTTTCCAATTAAAATGGGGGGGGGGGGGGGCACGTGCGAACTAAATGAAGAACGATGAACATGTACTTATTTATCTTATTAAAGTAGAACAGTTACACAATTAATACTGTCGTGTTTAAGTTTGTACTCCTTTTTATCTGTTTAGGTGCAAAAAATTAATAAATTTAATTAACTTAATAAATCGACGTTTCATAGCTTTGTTAGGTATTGAAACCAGTATCATGATTTTACAGTGCTTTTTATTCGTCCCAAATTATTCAAGTCGTTTAGCTGGTATCCAGCCGAATTACATAATCATTCAACATACAATCGGAAACTCTGTGAAGCACCTGTGTGTAGAAGAAATCGCCTGAGGCGATCCGAGTGTGTACGGTAGCGGGTAAAGAAGACAATAGGTGTCACTGCTGTATTATACAGAAGAAGACTCGCCAGATTTCACTGGAAGTTAGTTATGCAACATTACGGCGACAGGTAGACTCTTCTTCAAGACAGTTTGAATTTGAGAAATTCAACACCAACACATACGTAATATAAATATGCAATCTACAATCCTTCAACCTCTTCTTAGATTAAATAAATAATTTTTTTAATATACTGACGTAAGATAAAATTAACGATTAATGAAAAAGAAGATTGATGTAAAAACCAACCGGGGAAAGGCACAGATTGTTTAAAGATTTAAGCAAAAAATAATTTTATGAGAAGGGGTAAATTACATCCAAAGTTTTGTAAAAATTACTGGTTCCTAATATTTTTTGTTAAGTCGTGTTAGTGTGTATGTGGGATAGTGGAGTGAGGAATTTGTTTATCAACCAAATAAAAATAGTTCATAGTATATTTCCTTAACTTTTTTATCAGTTAAGAAAAATTAAAAATCAAACACAATTTATATGCAGCAGTATTATTAAAGTAAAAAAAAGTCAGCCGGAGTTTTACTATACATGTATTTTAAACTTTATTGGGTCAATATTGATTTTTTGGAGAGAGAGAGAGAGAGAGAGGAGGGAGAGAGAGATGAATGGTAACTCGTCACGGAAGATAGTGGGAACCTACAGTTAGCGAATAAACTAATCTTATGAAAAGGAAGGATGTTAATGAAATCTGAATCAAATAAATAATTATTACGGGACGGATATAAATTGATCAAATGGACAAAAAAATTTGCATCATTCAAAAAACTTACACATTTTTATAAATCATATTTAAGTACCGGTATACTAGATTTTTTTTTCATGTAACGTGTGAGCATGGGGGGGGACTTATACATGTATGCTAGAGAGTTCGAAATAAATATTTGTGAGCACTGGTTTGACGACTAAAGACTTCCAATTTTCACTACTTCGTAAAATCTTTTACTAGACAAGTCCGCATTCTGCCTTATTATTTTGTTAACATCATAACACCCCCTACGCCTGCCTACTTTAATGAGATAAAATTTAATTTCGGCACATAAAATTAAATTAATTCCAATTCACCGATAGCTACAGGGGAAAAATGGAAGGTACGAAACATGTAATATTTTTGTTAAAATTGAATCATGATTAAAAAATACTTAAAGATTAAGTTTACAAACTAAATAGTGATCTAACCCCCTCGGCAATGTGAATAAACGGAGCACCTGTCAAGTATTTAAGTAACTATAAGTGTCAATACTGTTTGTATCTTTAAGAGAGAGAGAGGGAGAGAGAGAAGAAAACTATTTGAGAATGGTGCTACTGCTAATATTAGTCTTACCGCTGACCTAGTAAATATAAATATTTTCCGTAAGATTACTATAATTGCTAGTACATGAATTTTTATTACTAGTCTGATAATCATTTATTAGTCTCGGACTTACAGACATTGGGTACTTATGAACCCTGCGTAATCGATCAACCAACCATTCATTTAGAAATAATGTTTTAAGTGACAAAATTAACAAGGCATAGTACAAGTTTATATATGGAACACTGTACTGTTCAATAGGGGAACTCCCGTATGAGCAAATGAAACCGGAAATCTTAAACAGGGTTATATAATTATATGACTTGTACAGATGTCCGAGAACATTAGGAAACTGAATTACCTATCAGTAATTATTCAATATTTAGAAGATTTCCTTTTTTAACAAGAGACATCTGTCCTGTTTGTGAAAAGAAAATTGATACAACTTTCCGATCGTGAAAACGGGGGGGAGGGGGGGGGTGGGCTCAACATTAAAGTCAGATATCTGTCTGCAAAGAAATAAATAGATGAAAACTAACTTGACGATTAATTAATTTTATTTTTTTAATTGAACAGGGATAGATATATTCAACACATAAATTTAAACTTGATTTACTCATAGTTAATTTCAAATCATATTCTGAATTATTTTACAGATATCAATAATATTTAGATTAAAAAAATGATAACTGCCTGGAATTTTTTTTCATCAAAAATTAAAATAAGACTGTTTTAAATGTAAAGTATAACACACAGTCATTTTCACACCACTGCAGCCTCCCCGACAGCGAGAACAATAGGGACAGTAATTATCAGTAAATGTCAGCACTTGTCTAAGTTTTTCAGCAGGGACAGTAAACGGGTCAGTAATTGTCTAAGTTTTTCAGCACCGACTAAGATTGTCAGCACTTTTCTAAGTTTACCAGTACCGGCAGTAAAAAGGTCAGTAATTGTCTAAGTTTTACAGTAACGACAGCACATTGTCAGTAATTTTCTAAGTTTGTCAGTAAAAAATGGGAATGTCAGTACGTTTCTGACTTAGTGGTGGTCTTCTGCACGTCGTATTCATTTTAACGTTCATGAGTTGGTGTGTAATTTGTTGATGGTTCCACGATTTAACATGATGTTCGGAGATGCTGATGGTAAGGTGGAGTAGTAGGAGTAGAGTCAGTGTAAACATGATGAACCAGTATAGCGCGGAAAAACCCGTACTGACTGGTTCTGCCTACACTGTCTCTTTACTTACCACTCGGTGTTTTCCAGCAGTCTCATTTGATTTGTTCTGAGATTTTTTCAGCCAGACTTTGGATAGTAGTGGGCCTGGGTGAATTCCGTCTAAGTAGAGGTTGTAGTTGTGGCGTTTTATTGTCTTTAATTTACGGTCATCTCTAGCTTTGACCTTTTTGTTGGTTTGAAGGTCCGATGTGAATTCTGGAGAGTGTGACCCTAGTGTGTTGTTGATTTCTTTTGTTGTTTTGTTTAGGTTGTATATTTGGTTTGCTAAGGCTACGTCTTGATCTTCAAATGTGTCTGGATCCTTGTGTCTTTTCCTCTCATTCCATTTTTTGATCGAGTAAATGGGGGTTTCAAGGATGGTTAGTTTTGAGTTTGATGATTTCTGATATTTCTCTGTATTTTTTGGAGATTCTTTGTACTTCGATCTCACTGTCGTCTCTGAGGCTGATGTACCTTTTGTTTTTACTCGTGAGGTCACACGTTCCTAACCAAACGTATAGCCAAATATTTCCGTGGTTTATGATGCTCTTTGCGATGTTGTTTTTGAGCCAGGTGGTACTTTCTTCAATTCTTGCTCCGCTTTTTGAATGCCAAAAAATCTGAATCTCTACTTCGGTTGTCGCATGGTTTTTTAAGTATTTACCTTTGCTATCGAATAGGATAATTGGTTGTAATTTCCATTCTCCGATGGGGGCTGTTCTTGGTTTATCAATAAATTTCTTTAGCTTGTTTTCTGTCATTTGATTATGTATCTGATGTATCTGCTGTTCGATGATCTACGTTGGATTACGTTGGATTATATATATATATATATATATGACAAGTTGTTTTGATTTAAATCAAATATGGCGGAGGTGAGCTTGACAAAGTGGTATTTTGGGGTTGGAAACCGACTTTACACACTTACATTACGCGAGTCAAATTATGTATATCGCGATTCAGACTGTTATCCTAATTAGAAAGTCTAACTTAATTGTTGAATTTTACTGTATTTTTGTTGGTTTTTCTCCTCGTGGTCTTCTCTGTTCAAGTTTTGCGCCTTTCCTGTCGCGCATGCGCTCTCTCATGTTTTATCATATAGTTAGGATTTGAATAAATAAGACATTGAAGGCCATATGACGACACGATTTTCATTTGCGTTCTTCCATTGTTGAAAATAAAAATATATCTCCAGATTACTGTTTGTAAACTCCGCGTTTGTCCATTCCGAGTTTCGCTATGTGTAAGACGTCTAAGTGTTAAAAAATAATCCTGAAATAGGTTTGAATGATTGTTTTCCTGCTCAGATACATAGCTCGCTGCGGCCGTTGCAACATTTGTTTACAACTTTGTTTGATGTTTTGATTGTGACGTCACAATGCCGTTGCATGCGCATTGACCCTCCGGTGAATACGGCATAAAATCCGGTGAATATGTAGTGTTATGAACTGTTTGCGTTTTGTATAGATTATATAGGGACTATAAATAGACTATATAATAAAAAACCATTACGCCACATATCTGCAGCTACATGTAAGCTAGACTCACCTACTGTTTGATATGGAATAAAATAAACTCCAGTCTGTATTGTATCTATAATTAATTAATTCAAGTAATCAAATCCTTAGGTCGAGAATAATTGAAAACTAAATTTTTACGTATTTTCTCTATTAGGAAACCTACAAAAAATTTTGTGCCTTAGAAAAACGAAATAACGTAAATAAGAATATCAAAAACATGATTAATAATGATGGTAAATATGTAAACAAACAATAAGAGATCGTTGAAGAAGTAAGAAAATTTTAAAAATCTATATGAAAATAAATATCAAGAACTCGATGATGTTAATCTTGAAGATATATGAACTTTTGTATTGATTGGGTTTGTATCTTGCGAGACCCGAGCGGTTTCCTTATAAATAATTATCGAATATATATCACCGTTCACGGTAGCTCAGTCGGTAGAGCGCTCGCTCCATGATCGGGAGGTCGTGCGTTCCTATCTCGGCCGCGACTGACCTAGTCGTTAAAATTGGTAGCAACTGTTCCTTCGCCATGCGCTCGGCACTTTGAAGTGAAAGTTGCGGGTCCTTCGGATGAGACCTTAAAAATCGAGGCCCCGTGTCAGCGGCATGCGTTGGCACGATAAAGATCCCTAACTGCTCAATGGCCCTGAGTGCCGAGTAAAGGTCAAAATTTGAAGCCCTTCACCGGCATACGCGTACGGTGACGTCTCCATATGAGTAAAAAGTTCTCGAGAGGGACGTTAAACAATATACAATCAACCGAATATATATTCATTTTTGTCCATGCATCGCAAGACAATGAATGTTGATAACTACACATCTGTCCCCCCCCCCCCCATTTGGCCATTCCCCTAATATTTTCCGGAGATAATATACTATAAAAAACATAGTAACTTTATGCTTGTGTCCATTCAAAAATAACGTCCAATTTCCATGATAACCGCTATTTTTCCGGGGAGGGGTGGGGATAGCGGGATTTACAATGATTTTTTTTTTAATTTATTATTCCATATTGTTCTGAACAAATAAAAATCATAATCTTTAATAAGCATGCATATGTTTCAGCCATCCGTATTTAAGGGGCTGTCTATTGGTTTAATATTTCAAGCTATCTGTTTTTTTTTTAATTTCAGGAAACGAAGTCATTCATCAGCTGACCACCACTTATAAGAACTCGTTGTATATAAGACTGAAATCTACAAAGAATGAGTCGTTTGAAGTTCAGTATTCTTCGTTTTCCATCTCAAATGATAGTGATGATTACAGACTATCCTTAGGGGAAAAGTCAGGAAACATTGGTAGATAATATTCTCTTTCTTATTTTCGCTTACCTTATTTATCTATTTATTTATCATCAATTTGATAAAAGTACGTGACATATATTGAATAATATTTGAGGAATAATCAATATAGTAATGAATTCGATAAAAAAAATAATAAAATCAAAATACAGAGTTTTAAAAACCAATTTCTTCGTCTAATTCAGTGCACCTGAACTATACATGTATTATGTAATTAACTAAAATATCTCAAACTACATGTAAATGATTAGGTAAATATAACTTTTTTTCCTTTTGCTAGCTGACGCATTCAGATCGTACAACATAGTCGGCTTTCCCTTTTACACATTCGACCGCGACAACAAACACAAGTGTGCATCTCGGCATGGGTCTGGATGGTGGTTTGATTATTGTTATCACGTGAATCTTAATGCTCCTCTTTTGAAGACGACGGAAGTAATGCGTGGAATTATTTCGCAAGGAAGATATCTTTTCCATTCGGAAATGTTGATTAGAAGATCTATCACATAGCAAATAAACATTTCTTCAATCCAGAATAAATCCAGAATTAAAAAAAAACTGAGGATTTAATAAAGATATTATAAATCCGTAACGGTTGTCCATGAATATTACGTTACCGTTATTTTTTATAATCCATGTTTATTGCATGAATCTTTTATTAAAGATTATTGTGTTGGTCTTCTTTTTAACTTGATATACTTTTACAATGTTTTAGCAGATATATCTAAAAAAAATAATTAATAATTTAAAACAACAATAGGCACGGTGACAATTATAAGTATTATTCTTCAATTCATCCATACTCCTCACAAGTAAACTTCAATATCAATACTTTTTGTACACCTAAAGCAACAAAACGTGCTTTGTAAAAAAAAAAAAACCTTCACACTCATTCTCATTCTTCATTATAAATTAAAAAGTATGTTGGCTGTTTCACAATAAAGATTTCAAACAGGTTTTTTTGCAATACGAACGCCAATGGAAATTTCAAAATGAATAAATATACTTGAATCTTGCTTTTCTTCAAAACTACTTTCTCATATATACATGTAAGGGCAATGATAAAATCAATCCATGTCAAATAAGATTTACAAAACAAACTGGAACTTCAGATCGTGTTTTTGTCTTTAAAACACTTATTGAAAAATACTGCAAATCAAGAAAAGAGAAGCTATATGTTTGCTTTGTTGACTTTCATAAGGCCTTCGATAGTATAAACCATACTAGTCTGAAGCTTAAACTATTAAAAGCTGGTATTAGCATTAAATTTTACTCAATTGTTAAGGACATGTATTCTAAAAGCTATTCTTCTATTAAACTGGGTAACAAATTAATCGGTCACTTCCGTACTTACAATGGGGTTAGACAAGGTGATACCATGAGCCCAAACCTATTCAAGATTTATCTCATTGATCTATCAAATTATCTGTCAATTTCTAAAAGTTTTGTAAAATTAAACAATGATTCAACTACTTCCATTCATTGCCTAATGTACGTATGCTGGTGACATAGTACTTCTCTCCCCAACTGCTGAAGGTCTACAAGAAAATCTCGATATACTAAATACATACTGTAAGGACATGTGTTTCAAAGTTAATACAAAGAAAACAAAAATTATAGTCTACAATACATCTGGCAAACACATCAAAATTCTCCTCCATCTGGATAACAACAATATTGTGTGTGTTAAACAATACAAGTATCTGGGTCTGACTGTTAATGCATCTGGAACACTAAGTAATGCTAAAAATTATTGCTGTAACAAAGCCAAAAAAGCCTGTTTAAAACTTCAAAAAGACTTTCTCACATTTAATCCATCAATTAGAACTGCTTTAAATGTATTTGACCACACTATTTAACCCATTATCCTGTATGGTTCGGAGTTATGGGGTTGTTTTGATCCATCAACTTCTAAATTTAAGAGAAATCCAAATATAACACAAAATATAACAAAGTTTAAAGGCGAAAATCTAAATCTTAACTTTTACAAATATTTACTAATGGTTCATGGTAAAAGCAGCAATTTTGCTGTAAGATCTGAGCTAGGACGCTTGAACTTATATTTTCATGTCATTAAAAATATATTGTTATACTGGCATAGATTAGAGAATCTAGAAGGTGAATTTCCCTTACTAAGCGAGGCTTTTAATTGCTCTAAAACACCACACCAATATGGTTTTACTTCATGGTATTCTTGTACTAACTTCTTACTTAACCATATTGATATTAAAATTGGTGATTTTCTAGGTATGTCACCCCTACAATTTAAAATCGATTTGAAAAGAATATTACTGAATTTCTATAAATTAACATGGGAAAAAGACAGAAATTTATATAAAGATAGCAAATTATCTACCTTTACCAGCATGAAGACTAAATTTTGTTTTGAACCTTATCTAAATATTCTAACAAACAATCAACATAGATCATTCGTAACAAAGTTACGAATATCAGCTCACAGGCTTAAAATTGAAATTGGACGTTACCAAAAATACCTAAGGAGGAACGAATTTGTTCACTTTGTCATCACAACGAGATTTAGGATGAAATTTATTTTCTCCTTGTGTGTCCTAATCTAAGTGTACATGTACAAAGACTTAAACTGATGAATATTTGTAAAATTAAATGTAAAAATTTCCAGTCTCTATCTTATAATAATCAATTTTATTGGCTCATGACTAATGAAGACCCTGACATCCTTAGATCACTTGCTAAATTCCTTGGTTACCTACCTTAATTAAGGATACTGCGATAAGCATAATAAATTTCTTTTTCCCAGTTTCTTGCCTTTGACTATATATATATATATATATATATATATATATATATATATATATATAGAAAGCACAGAGAAATTCACTTTTACAAGGATACTCACTTCCGCCCCAGCCCGGGGTTGAACTCTCGACCTACGGAATCTGTCTCCTAGCAGTATAGGAACAGCGCGTTAGACCGCTCGGCTATCTAGGCAAGTTAAAAAACTTGCTTTCGATGCCGATGGAATTCTCACAACGCTGCCCTACACTACACGGTCATTGAGAATGGAAGTCAGATACAGTTATTTTGACATTAGTTTTTAGAGGATTGTTACCAATACATGTTGTGATGAAATTAATTCTATTTATAAAGCACAAATTACAACAACTCTTAAACTAATATAACTGCCCTAAGTGAAGGAATATTAATATAGAAAGCACAGAGAAATTCACTTTTACAAGGATACTCACTTCCGCCCCAGCCCGGGGTTGAACTCTCGACCTACGGAATCTGTCTCCTAGCAGTATAGGAACAGCGCGTTAGACCGCTCGGCTATCTAGGCAAGTTAAAAAACTTGCTTTCGATGCCGATGGAATTCTCACAACGCTGCCCTACACTACACGGTCATTGAGAATGGAAGTCAGATACAGTTATTTTGACATTAGTTTTTAGAGGATTGTTACCAATACATGTTGTGATGAAATTAATTCTATTTATAAAGCACAAATTACAACAACTCTTAAACTAATATAACTGCCCTAAGTGAAGGAATATTAATATAGAAAGCACAGAGAAATTCACTTTTACAAGGATACTCACTTCCGCCCCAGCCCGGGGTTGAACTCTCGACCTACGGAATCTGTCTCCTAGCAGTATAGGAACAGCGCGTTAGACCGCTCGGCTATCTAGGCAAGTTAAAAAACTTGCTTTCGATGCCGATGGAATTCTCACAACGCTGCCATACACTACACGGTCATTGAGAATGGAAGTCAGATACAGTTATTTTGACATTAGTTTTTAGAGGATTGTTACCAATACATGTTGTGATGAAATTAATTCTATTTATAAAGCACAAATTACAACAACTCTTAAACTAATATAACTGCCCTAAGTGAAGGAATATTAATATAGAAAGCACAGAGAAATTCACTTTTACAAGGATACTCACTTCCGCCCCAGCCCGGGGTTGAACTCTCGACCTACGGAATCTGTCTCCTAGCAGTATAGGAACAGCGCGTTAGACCGCTCGGCTATCTAGGCAAGTTAAAAAACTTGCTTTCGATGCCGATGGAATTCTCACAACGCTGCCCTACACTACACGGTCATTGAGAATGGAAGTCAGATACAGTTATTTTGACATTAGTTTTTAGAGGATTGTTACCAATACATATTATATATATATATTTTCTAACCTGTAACATACTATACAATACATGTATGTATGTATATTCAGCATATCTCTTATATACTTTTTTTATCATCAATTGTTTTCATTACTTGTAATATCAGCATCATGCTTGTTCTATCATTTGGATCCTCCTTCTTTTTCTGTTTGTAAATCTTTTTGCTCCTCCGGGGGGCCCAAATTGGATCAATAAAATCTTGTATCTTGTATACTATTTTGATTTTTCTTACAAGTACTTTTAAGCTTATGTTTTAAAGATGGTAGAATTCTACATTGACAAATTCTACGAGTATGTAGTTATCATACATTTGAAGTATATCATTGAGGGAGTTAGCCAGATTCCAGTTCCCCAAGACCAGGACTATTTCCCGAGGCGCAGCTTAGATATTTGTATTAGAATTTGGGAAATTTTAGTCTTCTTCTAAGGACCTTTTCTGAAAAAGCCACTGATTTTGTAGTGTTTTTTACTGCAGTAAGTGTGATCTGCTCAAATAAATTGAAAGCTTCAAATGAGTAAACTACTCACTCAATTGGTATTAATCAATCATTCAAAGCATTCTAAATTATTGAAAAAGTCAAGATAAAATAACTTATCATTTTCATTTTATTTGCATGTATGTTTACCACTAAAGTAATCATCAGTGATATATGCACTTTAAAAAATTATTGTCTATTAACATTTTCCCGAGGTGTAAATGCCGCTGTACCTGACTACCATATATGGACAATTAAATGGATTATTTCGATTTCACATTTATTTTTTATATTGTTTTCATTGTCTAAAATTTAATTTGCACTAGAATAAGGTCTGTCCTTAAGTCATCTTCTTCACGGATTCTACGATAGTTATGATATGACTTGTACTGAAAATGGAGGATAAACATTTTACATTTTGCATTTTTATAATTCCTGAACTATCCGAAGAAAGTTAAAGTACGTTGTTCACCCTAGTCCGTCTACAGACTTCTTAGATTTTGCTCAAAGACAGTGTAAACGCAAACATTTTGCGATTGAACACAATACTTTTTGCGTTTAAATACAATATTCCTTTTGCGTTTAATCACAAAATTTTCTGCGTTTTATTGCAATATTTTTGCGTTTAAAAGCAATAGTTTTGCTGTGAAACACAATAATTTTTGCAATTTATCGCAATTATATTGGTTTATTCGCAAAAAAATGTGTTTGATAGCAATAATTTTTTTGCAATTACACGCAATATTTTTTTGCATTTAAACGCAATAATCTTACCTTCTAAAGATTCATTTTGCATTCAAACACACTGATTTAGTGCTGTAGTTTGAAGTAAGATATCGATTAGCTTAAGATTATAATAAATACTATGGTCCGATTCCTTAAAGAAGAACTGTTTGATGCGTGTCTTTTTTGCAAAATGTTGCAGTTTTTGATAATTGAAGTTAAACAATTTCATCCTAACAACCTGTGTCTTATACCTATCAGAACCCAACACTTTTTACGAAGCCTTTAATATATTGCTTACGTATTAGTAAAGTTATAATAAAGAATGCTTCAGTGGTATTTATAGACTTATAAATTTGGTAGTACACATCGATCAATCTGTTTTCATTTAAATTCAATTTTGATTTCATTCGATTAATTAAATCACCTAACTTCTCGTGTTCTCGTGTTTACTGTCTTTGATCAAAGTAAAGGTTGTGAATATACATATACATGTTCATAAATCTTAACATTTCTTCAATCGTTTCCTTAGTTACGCCTTTACACATGGTTTAAACTTGTTGAACGCAACGTGGGATGATAGTTTTTTCATCATTATTTCTAGATCTTCTTCAGTCTTTTATTTCAGAACCCTTCAAAATTGTTTGCATAGTTGTAAAGTTTACATTTAAAGTAGAAATAAAACAACAATAAAGGCAATGGTTTTTTTTTTGTTTATATTAAAGCAACTGAAAAAAAAACTGTAACAGGAATAAAGAAATATATACCTGTCTTAACAACTTTTCGTTCTTCGGTTGTCTGCTTTTACAGAGCGTCAGTTAACTTCTTTCTCCTCTTTCAATCCACACCAAGGACTTCACCATTCAGAAAATGTCTGTTCAGAAGTATCTGATTCTATCAAGATAAACAATGCACAATTCTCTTAAACGCAATACAATAGCAGAAAACGCTAATTTATTGCGTTTAATCTGAATATTATTGCGTTTGAACGCATAAGATTGTGTTTTAAACGAAATCTCTTGCGATTAAACGCAATGATTATTGCGATTAAAATTATTAAAAAACATTTCTTTCTCTGAACTGGCCACAACGGGCTTCCGTAAAAATCCTTATTAAAACGGTTTTTTTTAAATAATAACTGTATGCAAGAATTATAGCTAAATATTTCCATTTTTAATTTTTTTCTCTTTGATAACTAATTGAACGTTTTGGGAGTTTATTCTTGATAATTCTGCCGGCATGTAAATTAGGCAGGTCGATAGGTCAGCAGCTAAGGAGGCCTAATACGCATTCAAATCTCGTGCGCATCTGTCTCTGTGTCTGACGCTAAGGAGGCAAAATATGCATGTAAATCTCGTGCGGCTGTCTTTGTGTTTGACGTCAGTGGGAGACAACTTTTGAAATTGACACGAGAGAGCTCGTTTAATTTAAATCTATTGGTCTACATTTTAAAATTCTAAATCGAAAATTTTATTTCACAATGAAATGGAAATATAAATAAGGAATCACTGTTTAGTTAGGAGAGTATGCCAAAGACATCAACAATAGTGGGAAACATGGGATAATTTTAGCATAACGGGCAAATCCCATGTTTCCCACTATTGTTGATGCCCTGGCATACTCTCCTAACTAGACTGTGATTCCTTAAATCAAGTATATAAAATTAATACTTTGTCAGTCAAATAATGATTTCGTAGTGTATTTTGTAAAAAATTATACGTTTCTTTGATATTTCCAATAATTTCTTGCACAAATGCTAAATTTACTCTCTTACGTAAGAAAATTATTCCACTTGCTTTAGATTGCGTAATGTTTAAATGCATTACCAACCGCGAAAGAATCAAATTGTTAAATTTCATGAAATAAAGAACAAATAAAAAAAATCAAAAGACACCGTTTTTAAATCAATTGTTTCCAATTCAAATGTTTCTGATGTATATCTGATAGCTGATGATACCCTCGCATCACGGTATATATGAACCTTACGGACTTTGAGATTGAATACTTTTCGTTATCTCCGTATCTTTCATGTACCACCAAGGGTCTTAGAAAAGTTAATTAAGTCAATATTAATCTATACAATGTATCTCTTCAATACAATTCGTTGAGGAACACATTAAGTAGCTTGAAGAGAAAATATTACAGCAAAAACAGAAAAAAATACTACAGAAAACAATAATTTTATTTTATCTAGCAGCATTACGTATGATAGCGAATATTTAAGCACTACCGCTTTTCTAATGTTTCATGTTGGATATCCAAACTGATATAAAAGGCGGAGAAAATTGACCACAAACAAGGTCATTGCAATCTAGAAACCTGATAACAAAACTAAGTAAAAAATTCTAAACTCTGAAATTAAAACTGTTATTTTCACTTGCAAATCGGGCACAAAGTATTTACACTAGAGAAATAACGTAGGTCTGGAAATGAGGATTTTTCAACTAGTATTTTGTTTTCCCTCCATGGGATATTTGCTAATCTAAGTTTACCTGAAAAAAATGGATTACTTATTGTGGCCCCGCCCTACACCCGGGGGTCATGATTTTAACAATTTAATATCTACACTACCCAAGGATGCTTCCACATAAGTTTCAGCTTTCCTGGCCCAGTAGTTCTTGAGAAGAAGGTTTTTAAAGATTTGTTCTATATATTTCTGTGTAAACTTGGATTCCCTATTGCAGCCATTCCCTACCCCCAGGGGTCACGATATTAACAATTTTATATCTACACTACCCAAGGATGCTTCCATAAAAGTTTCAGCTTTCCTGGCCCAGTGGTTCTTGACAAGAAGATTTTTCAGATATCTCACCATATTTTTGTTGATTATCTCCCCTTGTAAGGGGACTTGTCCCTTCATTTTATTAATTTAAAATTTCCTTCACCCAAGAATGCTTTGTACCGAGTTTTGTTAAAATTGGCCCATAGGTTCTTGAGAAGAAATTGAAAATGTGAAAAGTTTACAGACGGACGGACAGACAGACAGATATGCGGACGGACGACGCCTACGGCTCAGGTGAGCTAATAAAAATCATTCAAAATGTGACAAAATTAGGGAATACACATCAGAAACTCTTTACCGTAATAGAAATTTACTTTCCCACACGCTTAAAGCATATGTTTGCATTAAAGACGACCAATAGTTTCCTACTGGTTTCTCTTTATGTTTTCCAGCCTACTCGGGCTGATACGTCTGTTTGTCATTCTCGTCATCAGAATCCAAAGTCGGACAAAAAGGATTGAATTTAAACCACACAAATATATCAAGATCGTGTAAGAATTCTATTTTTGTTTATAAACTTGTTTATGTTTATGATTAGTTTTCAATTTTGCAATCTTTTTATCTATGTCGTGATTTCGTCTGAAAAGTTGTTTCATGCAGCCTCTCATCGCACGTGACGAAAATATGTATTTTAAGAATGATATATCTGTTATCTTTTCGGCGGTAATTCACAAGATATTAAATTATAATGTTAATATTAAATGCACTTAAAAACATGATTTTATTCAGAATTTTCTATCAAAACATTTTTACAAACATATTAAAAACGTGAACGTGAAATGCTCAAAACAAAATAAAATATCTTTACAGCATGTCATACGTTGCAATATGCAATTTTAATTCCTAGAGGTATTGTACATTAGTAGTATAAGGCGTCTGGATGGGGGGTTCAACTGAGTGCACTTTTGGGGCTGGGGGGATAGGGGGTTCAACGGAGTGCAGCCCCTGGGGGAGATAGGGGGTTCAACTGAGTGCAGCCCCTGTGGGGGATAGGGGGGTCAAGGGAGTGCAGATTAGGGGGGTCTGTGGGGGATAGCCGGGTCAATTCAAAACATATAGCCTCCTAAATACGGGGTGTGTTTACACTATGTTTACATTATACACTACGCTGCTACTACGATTTTGGCAGTGATTCAAATCCTTGATTATGACGTCACGCTTCACAGTCTAGACGATCTAGCCAGCCAGCCGGTTCAAACTGGATTTCCTCAAAACAATAACAAACCTGGATTTTCTGAAAACAAAGAACACTAACACACAATAACAAGGGAATTTTTATTCAGAATGAAAAAAATACATTTACATTTT
>NW_026937042.1:0-7557 GCF_032062105.1 Saccostrea cuccullata
ATAATAAATATAAATTTCAGAAAAAAAATATAAAGTCAATTATTTTTTTTTTATAAGAAAAAAAATTTATAAATTCAAGAAAAAAAATGAGAAAATCTGAAAATTAATTGGGGAAATAATTTTATGAATAATTTTAAAAAATAAGGGATATGTTATAATATATCGGTGTGTTTTATAAAAAAGGGGGTCTTGAACATAGTAAACATAATTTGAAGTAGACTAGGGCTTTTATTTCAAATGTACCTTGTGAAAAGACTTTATTGGTACACGAACTTTCCCCTTTTGGCTTGGAACCCAAATTTAATTTATTTTTTTTTATCAAAGGACACTATTAAATTTTGAAATAGAATCATTTAACATTGAAATTAAAATTTTAAGTTTCAAAGATTGCCTGAATTATTGAGAAAATGAAATTAAAAATTTTTACCTGGTTTCCTGGCAATAAATTTATGAAAATTTAAAATTCAGAACTAAGATTAATCATTAAAAAAAAAAGTTTCAATCCAACGTTTATGGAGAAGAACAGGAAAAATTTTCTTTTACAGTTTCCATGGCAAGTAACGTATTGGAAAAGCCACTGCACAACTACAACCTGTCTTGAAGGAAATTTCAGAAGATTCCCCCCAAGCCTGGAAAAAAAACTTAAATAATTTTAAAATTTCCCTTCGCGATAATAACCCTTGAATTTTTATATATACTCCAATCCCCTTTTGGGGTTTTGCATTTAAAGATGTTTTGAGATAATAAATATGTGTGAACTTTCTCAGTTTACGGAATCATGAACATTTTCGGCGAGATGAATGTTTTGATACAGTGGTGATCAAGGCTTTGCGAACCATCAGGCGGATCAAAAATTTATGAATGAATAAAAACTAGAAATGGTACCAGTTTTCAATTTATACTTGCACTATATAATGAGATAATATACAAGTGATATATACAAGAAAAGCGAAATGATAATAAATGCAGCTGAAATCGTTATTTTTTTTTTATAGATAAATAAAATATTATAAATTCAAGAACAAAACAGAAGAGAATGAACTGGCAAAATAAATGAGGGAATAATTTATGAATGGATTTTAAAAAGTTACTTGTAAGTTGTTATATGTATATCTATTAGTGTGTTATAAAAAGAGGGGGGGGGTCAAATGTAACTTGCCATAACTTTAACGGTAAGAGGGCTTTCGTTTTCAAATATGTAACCTTGTGAAAAGAACTTTTATTGGATACACGAACTTTGCCTTTGACCTAGACCTTGGGAACAATGTTAAGAACTTTTTTTTTTTTTCGTTTCTATGGCAACCGTGAGTATAGTATTAAATTATTTGAAAGTAGAAATTCAGTTTAACATTCAACGTTAACATTGATTATTGAAAAATTCTAAATTATGAAATCAATTACTAATTTATAAAACGTTTCATGCAAAATTTTAAGAATTGAAACTACGATTCAAATTAAGATTAAAGTTTACAAGAATTTAAGACGAAGAACCGACAAAACTCTTTAACAGGTTTCCTGAAAGTTTGGAATGATAGACATCTCGAAAAACACCTATAACTAAAGAAGTTTCAGGAAGTGTCCCACTCGTCCGAGAACCCGATAAAAATTTTCCATATAATAATTCGTAATCGCATTGGCATCAAACTCTTTTGCAAATAACTTGAATTTCCGTTTACATCAAACTTGGGTTAGAGATTTAAATCAGTGTGACTAGTTTAGGAATCAGAACATTTGAATTTATGTTTTAATAGAGTTCGCTTCAACTAGAGGATCAAAGAATATGAAGAATAAAAATATGATGATACAATTTATTTATGACTACAATATATAATTAAATGGATACAAGAAGGAAATATAAAATGACGAAACGTAATTTTTTATAAGATAAATTTTTAATAAAGAAAAAAAAAATAATGCAAAAAACAGAGGGAATGAATTTGAAATTTAAAAGTACTGAATTTATATGTAATTTATACTTGGTGTGTTTCTAAAGGGGGGCTCAAAAAGAGTTTGACGTAGTATGCTTCGTTAATAGTATCTGTAAATTTATTGGAACTTATGACCAACTTGACCTTACCTAACTTTTTTTTTGTTCATGAACTTTATTTTGAAGTGACACTTTACAATTAAGGAAAAACTAAATCAAGATCTGATTAAAAATCGAAATTAAAAATTAATACGGTTTCTGCAATGTATGAAATATCGATTAATAATTAATCATTAAATAAGAAAATTTATACAGTTTAGACCAGAACCGAAAAATTCCTAGTTCTGACGGTCATGGAACGAGACTATGACTAACGACTCCTAAGAAACAGAGATGTCCAGCATTCGGAAAGCCGATAAACAGCGAAAAAAATGGTCCCATTGTCGGCCAACTCGTTTTCCATATAACCTAATTTTCCTATCGATTTTCCTTAAGAGCATTTGTATGAGAATATTGTGTATAGTAGGATCATGAACTTTTGAGGAATTTTTTCGGGGATAAGTTGAACATGGGGTAGAATTAGAGATAAAAAATAAAAAACTATGGAAATGACTACCAATTTTTTAATTTATACTACTATCAATGAAAGAATAAATACAAGTGAAATATAAGAAAACGCGAAATGTTAAATGCAGCTGACATCGTTATTTTTTTTTTTATAGATAAAATAAAAATTTTAAATTCAAGAACAAACAGAAGAGAATGAACTGAAATATCAATGACGGGAACTGTATTTTATGAATAAGTTTAAAAGTTATTTAAGTTGTATATGTTATATCTGGACTACTTGGCGTGTGTTCATAAAAGAGGGGCGTTTGAACAAGTAATAGCCTAACGTTTGAACGGTAAGTATAGGGCTTTTATTTCAAATATGTAATCCTTTGAAAGAAATTTTATGAACACGAACTTTGACCCTTTGACCTGTTGGAGACACATGGTACCTGAACTTTTTTTCTTTTGTTTCTAGCAACCTGAGACTCATTACAATTATTTTGAAAGTAAAACACTTTGACACATTGAGAAAATTGAAAGTTAAAGAATCTAGTAGTTATTGAGAAAATCGAAATTAAAATTTTAATTACGGTTCCAGAATACGATTATATAAAATTTTAAATACGAGTTGACAACTAAACTAATCATTAAAATAAGAAAAGTTTCATGACCACGTTTAGGGCAAGGAACATCTCGGAAAATTGTCGCTTTACAGGTACACATGTGCCTTGGGAACGGAAGATTCCCGCCACTCCAGAAACGCCTGAAAAAAAAAATCGAAATTCAAAGCTCCCCGATCGTCGGGAATAAACTCCTAATTTCTATCATACCCGAATTTTCCCCTTAATTCGAATTTTCTCATCAAACTTGTTTTTTAATTTGGAATTTCTATTTAGGACTGATTTTGGGAATAATGTTTTGTTCGTGGTTAGGTTTGAACATTGGCGGATAAAGATTTATAATGAATAAAAACTTGGAAACGACCAATTTTTTAATTTATACTTGCACTATCTAATGAAATGAATAATATACAAGTGATAGATATACAAGAAAACGCGAAATGATAATAAATGCAGCTGACAATCGTTATTTTTTTTTTATATAGATAAAATAAAATATTTATAAATTCAAGAGACAAAACAGAAGGAGAATGAATGCTGGCAAAATATCACATGACGGGAACTGAATTTTATGAATGAAGATTTTAAAAAGTTACTTGTAAGTTGTATATGTTATATCTGTGTATTCTACTTGGCTGTGTGCTTCATAAAAAGAGGGGGGGGCGTCTTGAACATAGTAAATAGCCATAACGTTTGAACGGTAAGTACTAGGGCTTTCGTATTTCAAATATGTAATCCTTGTGAAAAGAACTTTTATTGGATACGACGAACTTTGACCCTTTGACCTAGACCTTGGAGAACACATGTGTACATCTGAATCTTTTTTTCTGTTTCGTTTCTATGGCAACCGTGAGCGACTCATTACAATTATTTTGAAAGTAGAAATCACTTTGACACATTGCAAGGAATAAACATTGAAAGTTTCAAAACGATTGCCTGAGTAGTTATTGAGAAAATCGAAATTAAAGAATTTTAACTTTCACCTGGTTTCCATGGCAATAATCGATTATATGAAAATTTTAAATACGAGTTGCAGAACTACAGATACTAATCATTAAAATAAGAAAAGTTTCATGACGAACGTTTAAGGGACCAGAGAGAACTCTCGGACAAAATTTGTCGCTTTTTACAGGTTTCCATGGCAACGGTAGACATATTGGAACTGAACGACCTCACTGCACAACTACAACCAGTGATCGTCCTTGAAGGAAAGTTTCAGGAAGATTGTCCCAGCCATCTCCGAGAAACAGCCTGATAAAAAAAACATGCGTACAATATCAATATGTCGTCCCCGACTTCGTTCGGGGCGACATAATAACTCCTGAATTTTTCTCATCAATAACTCCTGAATTTTCCCCTTCAATTCGAGCATTTCTGCATTGCAGAGAGCTGATGTGTGTTATGAGATAATAAATCATGTGTGAACTTTCTCAGTTTAGCGGAATCATGAACATTTTCGGCGAGATGAATGTTTTGTATACAGTGGTGATCAAGGCTTTGCGAACCATCAGGAGTTGATCAAAGAATTTATGAATGAATAAAAACTATGGAAATGACGTACCAATTTTTTAATTTATACTTGCACTATCTAATGAAATGAATAATATACAAGTGATAGATATACAAGAAAACGCGAAATGATAATAAATGCAGCTGACAATCGTTATTTTTTTTTATATAGATAAAATAAAATATTTATAAATTCAAGAGACAAAACAGAAGGAGAATGAATGATGGCAAAATATCACATGACGGGAACTGAATTTTATGAATGAAGATTTTAAAAAGTTACTTGTAAGTTGTATATGTTATATCTGTGTATTCTACTTGGCTGTGTGCTTCATAAAAAGAGGGGGGGGCGTCTTGAACATAGTAAATAGCCATAACGTTTGAACGGTAAGTACTAGGGCTTTCGTATTTCAAATATGTAATCCTTGTGAAAAGAACTTTTATTGGATACGACGAACTTTGACCCTTTGACCTAGACCTTGGAGAACACATGTGTACATCTGAATCTTTTTTTCTGTTTCGTTTCTATGGCAACCGTGAGCGACTCATTACAATTATTTTGAAAGTAGAAATCACTTTGACACATTGCAAGGAATAAACATTGAAAGTTTCAAAACGATTGCCTGAGTAGTTATTGAGAAAATCGAAATTAAAGAATTTTAACTTTCACCTGGTTTCCATGGCAATAATCGATTATATGAAAATTTTAAATACGAGTTGCAGAACTACAGATACTAATCATTAAAATAAGAAAAGTTTCATGACGAACGTTTAAGGGACCAGAGAGAACACTCTCGGACAAAATTTGTCGCTTTTTACAGGTTTCCATGGCAACGGTAGACATATTGGAACTGAACGACCTCACTGCACAACTACAACCAGTGATCGTCCTTGAAGGAAAGTTTCAGGAAGATTGTCCCAGCCATCTCCGAGAAACAGCCTGGATAAAAAAAACATGCGTACAATATCAATATGTCGTCCCCGACTTCGTTCGGGGCGACATAATAACTCCTGAATTTTTCTCATCAATAACTCCTGAATTTTCCCCTTCAATTCGAGCATTTCTGCATTGCAGAGAGCTGATGTGTGTTATGAGATAATAAATCATGTGTGAACTTTCTCAGTTTAGCGGAATCATGAACATTTTCGGCGAGATGAATGTTTTGTATACAGTGGTGATCAAGGCTTTGCGAACCATCAGGAGCGGATCAAAGAATTTATGAATGAATAAAAACTATGGAAATGACGTACCAATTTTTTAATTTATACTTGCACTATCTAATGAAATGAATAATATACAAGTGATAGATATACAAGAAAACGCGAAATGATAATAAATGCAGCTGACAATCGTTATTTTTTTTTATATAGATAAAATAAAATATTTATAAATTCAAGAGACAAAACAGAAGGAGAATGAATGATGGCAAAATATCACATGACGGGAACTGAATTTTATGAATGAAGATTTTAAAAAGTTACTTGTAAGTTGTATATGTTATATCTGTGTATTCTACTTGGCTGTGTGCTTCATAAAAAGAGGGGGGGGGGCGTCTTGAACATAGTAAATAGCCATAACGTTTGAACGGTAAGTACTAGGGCTTTCGTATTTCAAATATGTAATCCTTGTGAAAAGAACTTTTATTGGATACGACGAACTTTGACCCTTTGACCTAGACCTTGGAGAACACATGTGTACATCTGAATCTTTTTTTCTGTTTCGTTTCTATGGCAACCGTGAGCGACTCATTACAATTATTTTGAAAGTAGAAATCACTTTGACACATTGCAAGGAATAAACATTGAAAGTTTCAAAACGATTGCCTGAGTAGTTATTGAGAAAATCGAAATTAAAGAATTTTAACTTTCACCTGGTTTCCATGGCAATAATCGATTATATGAAAATTTTAAATACGAGTTGCAGAACTACAGATACTAATCATTAAAATAAGAAAAGTTTCATGACGAACGTTTAAGGGACCAGAGAGAACACTCTCGGACAAAATTTGTCGCTTTTTACAGGTTTCCATGGCAACGGTAGACATATTGGAACTGAACGACCTCACTGCACAACTACAACCAGTGATCGTCCTTGAAGGAAAGTTTCAGGAAGATTGTCCCAGCCATCTCCGAGAAACAGCCTGGATAAAAAAAACATGCGTACAATATCAATATGTCGTCCCCGACTTCGTTCGGGGCGAAATAATAACTCCTGAATTTTTCTCATCAATAACTCCTGAATTTTCCCCTTCAATTCGAGCATTTCTGCATTGCAGAGAGCTGATGTGTGTTATGAGATAATAAATCATGTGTGAACTTTCTCAGTTTAGCGGAATCATGAACATTTTCATGATTTTCGGCGAGATGAATGTTTTGTATACAGTGGTGATCAAGGCTTTGCGAACCATCAGGAGCGGATCACAGAATTTATGAATGACTAAAAACTATGGAAATGACGTACCAATTTTTTAATTTAGACTTGCACTATCTAATGAAATGAATAATATACAAGTGATAGATATACAAGAAAACGCGAAATGATAATAAATGCAGCTGACAATCGTTATTTTTTTTTATATAGATAAAATAAAATATTTATAAATTCAAGAGACAAAACAGAAGGAGAATGAATGATGGCAAAATATCACATGACGGGAACTGAATTTTATGAATGAAGATTTTAAAAAGTTACTTGTAAGTTGTATATGTTATATCTGTGTATTCTACTTGGCTGTGTGCTTCATAAAAAGAGGGGGGGGGGCGTCTTGAACATAGTAAATAGCCATAACGTTTGAACGGTAAGTACTAGGGCTTTCGTATTTCAAATATGTAATCCTTGTGAAAAGAACTTTTATTGGATACGACGAACTTTGACCCTTTGACCTAGACCTTGGAGAACACATGTGTACATCTGAATCTTTTTTTCTGTTTCGTTTCTATGGCAACCGT
>NW_026937043.1:0-7556 GCF_032062105.1 Saccostrea cuccullata
AGGTTTACGCATATGAATGTGAAACCCATCCCTTACCGTTAAAAAGTTAGGGCCCAAAGGTAAATTTTTTCCAAAGTAAGGAAATCTCAAGGTAGGGTAAAAGGGTAAAGTTGGTATTCAGTAAAAAGGTCTTTCAACAAACATTACATATGTGAAGTATAAATGTCCTGGTGTCACTGTTCAAAAGTTATGGACAACGTACAATTTCTTAAAAAGTAGGTAAAACCCCAAGGTCAAGGTCAAAGGGTCAAAGTTATTGTTATCAAATGAAAGGTCTTGTCATAAAGATCAGATAAGTAAAGTATGAAAGCACTAGCCCTAATCTTTAAAAGTAAGGGTCAAGATTTGCTTTTTTAAAGTGTGTCAATCTCAAAGGTCAAGGTCAAAGGGTCAAAGTTCTTGGTATCCAATGAAGGGACTTTTACAAGGTTACATATATGAAGTATGAAAGCCCAACCCTTACTATGGAAAAGTTATGGCCAAGGTTAAAGTTTTTTCACAAGTATGGAAATCTACAAGGCCAAGTTCAAGGTTGTTGGTATCCAGTGAAAGGTCTTTCAACAAACATTACATATGTGAAGTATAAATGTCCTGGTGTCTATGTTCAAAAGTTATGGTAACTTAATTTTTAAAAAGAGGTCAAACTCCAAGGTCAAGGTCAAAGGGCAAAGTTATTGTTATCAAATGAAAGGTCTTGTCATAAAGATCAGATAAGTAAAGTATGAAAGCATTAGCCCTAATCTTTAAAAGTAAGGGTCAAGATTTGTTTTTTTAAAGTGAGTCAATCTTAAAGGTCAAGGTCAAAGGGTCAAAGTTCTTGGTATCCAATGAAGGGCCTTTCACAAGGATTACATATATGAAGTATGAAAGCCCTTTACTATGGAAAAGTTATGGCCAAGGTTAAAGTTTTTTCAAAAGTCGGAAATTACAAGGTCAAGGTCAAAGGGTCAAGGTTGTTGGTATCCAGTGAAAGGTTTTTCAAGGAACATTACATATGTGAAATAAATGTCCTGGTGTCTACTGTTAAAAAGATATGGCCAAAGTAAAATTTTAAAATTTTCATGTAAAAGTGGGTAAACTCCAAGGTCAAGGTCAAAAAGTCAAATTTGGTGGTCCCAAAGAAAGGTCTTGTCACAAGGAATACACATGTGAAATATGAAAGTCTAGCCCACTAAATAAAAGTTATGGGCAAGGTTAAATTTTTGCGGACAAACAGACAAACAGACAGACAGACAAAAGAAAACAGAGAGACAGACAGACAGACAGACGGACACACAAAAACTATATATCCCCAAACTTGTTTACGGGGGCATAAAAACAAAATGACAATGCTCACTGGGACAAAACCCTTTGATGCAGGACATTTTATATAAAAAGTTAAAAAAAAAGATTCTACATGAATATCTGGAGCAGCTTATTAAAAAGCCTGAAAAACATACATAGATTATGCATAATAGAGAATATCTGTTTATTGGCCTATTATGAACCCACATCACAAGTTGACATTAAATTATGCATATTTTTTTTTTTAAAAAGAATAATCTACACTCTACAGCAGTGTAATACTGCAACTACATATACAAAACATAACATTGTACATTAAACATGAAAGGCTGCATGTGGAGTGATCTATTACCAAGCCAGACATAAAACGGAAATTTAACTAGAAAAACTCGTTGCGAGCAACAGAGGTCTTGCCCAAATTTCCCGGGAAAGAAAACGTAAAATCGAGCTGAAAAGAAAAAAAAAAAAAAGATTTGCACACAAAGGGATTGAACCCAAGTCGCCAGCATGAAATTCCAACGCACTAAATATTACGCTATCGGGACCTCTCTCTAAATCTATTTGTATATACTAACGAAACAGTGCATGTCTCTTAAAATTATAAAAGGTGGGTCACTATTCAAAATTTAACGCCAAACCCAGGAGTTAATCTTTGCGTTTTTGGAATGTTCTATTGAATAGGTGTGATAGCTTCAATAAAATTTAAAAAAAAAAAGAACGTTCTCATACCCTTTAGATTCTAGGTTTAGGAAGTATATTTAACACATTTTACAATTATATTGTATATATGCACGTAACACTAAAGCGGTAAAACGGTTAATTTTTAATTTTTTTTTCAATTTCCTTTTTATCCCAAAGTGAACTATCCCGATTAGTCAATCGAAAAATGTTGAAAGGTTTCGCCGAAAAAAAGGGTACCCTACGACGGTCAACGAATCAGATATCATTTATGCTCAATAACTTGAATAGGTCTTTGAGACGAGAATGCTAAAATAAACTCCATGAAGCGATTTTTAAAAAAAATCGTTTTCTTATATTTGATTTATTAGTTTAATATGACACAAGTGTGCATAGGTAAAACAGTGGCTAAGATTTAAAGTTACAATATTAATTGATATTCTTTTTTGAGAAAGTATTACTTAAAAGATGATTTAAGATCTTTTTTTCCGTATCACAAAAGATATTCGGTATCGAATTTCATTTGCACATTTAGTTTCTTTTTTTCTACTTTGAAAAGCACCAAAAACCAATTATAGAAGACGTTAGTTTCACACAGAACTGCAACGAAACTACGACGTGACAATCCAAGTATTCCTTTGCCTTTCATTTATTCTTATGTTACTTTCGTTAAAAACCTCGGCTGCCTCCGAAAACCCTATAGAAAAAGTGGCGTTACGGGAAAAGCCGCCTTTTCCCCCCTTCAGATTTTTGAATGTTAATATCAATTTTAAATTATAACATTAAAACAAATTATATAATAAGCATTAATAAATTTTATTAATATACCGAAAAAAAATAAAAAAAATCTAAAAACAAAAAAGTTAAAAAATACGATTTTTTAAAATTTGCATCTCGTAACAACCGGAAGAACTGACGACCACAAAAAAGTGATTCGAAAACCCAAAAAGTCACGAACTATCGTCTCCAATAAGTCTCCAGGTATATTTTTAGCCATTTTCAAAAAAAAGGGGCGACAAAATTGCATCTTAAAATCAGGAAATTGCCCATAACTTGGAACCAGAACAAATTTCCAAATTTTCCCTTTAAAAAAGTATCAAGTTCATCTTATTGCGATAATTCCTAAAATTTTATAGAAAACCGCCGAATTGTTGCTGAGAAATCGCGTGCACAAAATTTTGGGGGAAAAAAAAAAGAATAATAATAATAACTAGAAAAAAAACTCGTTGCGAGCAACAGAGGTCTTGTCCGATTCTGAAAAAAACCCCGGAAAAACGAGCTGAAAAAGGAAAAACTTTCATGGAAACAAAGGGGATTAACCCCCGGGGGCCGCTGAAAATCCAAAGCGCTTACTATTACGCTATTGGGACCACAGCTCTAAATCTACTTTTATATATTTCTGAATAATGAAAGGCGGTTACTATTAATATTTTTGCGCCAAACGCCCTGTAAAACTTTGCGCCTTTTCTTTTTAATGTCCAATTAAATAGGTGTTATAGCTTTAATGGAAATAAAAAAAGAACGTTCTTATAGCTAAAATTTCAAGGTAAAGAAATTGTTTTTAACACATTTATAAATTCTATGCATAGATAGATTAGTAACACTAAATCAGCGAAACTGCTATAAATTTTTTTTTTTTTAAAAATTTTCGTTTATCCCCATACTGAACTATCCCATTAGTTATTAAACTTTCATAAAAAAATTGAAATGTTTCGCCAAAAAAATGTGTTGCCCTAAGACGGCCAAAGGGAAACAGATACCTTTTGTTCAATAACTTAAATCTATTCTTTGAGACAAGAATATTAATATAAACTCAATTCTTCTAAAAAGTGGTTTTACTATGTTTGTCTTTCCTATTATTTAATATGACTAAGTCTGCATGAGCAAAACAAGAGAACGTTTAAAACTTACTATATACATGATATTGTTTCTTAAAACTATTATTTGTAACTATGATTTAAATTGTTTTTTTTTCCCCAAAACAAATGATAGTAGGTATGTATTTCATTTGCACATTTAGTCTTTTCTTTTTTTTTTGAGAACCAGCCAAACCAATTATGAAGACGTTTGAGACGACCATCATTTAAACTTAGTTTGACACGGAATTGCAACGTAACTACATCGTGTAATCCCCCTATTCCTTTACATTTCATTTATCCTTTTTATTTTTTTTTTTAAAAACGCTTGGCTGCCTCTGAAAACCCCTATTGCGAAATGTCGGAGTTGACATAGGCAGCCGCCATATTTGGGCCCCTTCAGATTTTTAAATGTTAATATCTAGAGTTAGGGTTTTTGAATGTTCAAACAAATTAGATAGTTAGCATTATAAGAATGGTTTCTATTAACATTCCAAAAATAAATGAAAAATATTGAAAAACAAAAAAGTTAGAAAATACGGACTTTTTAAATTCGCTTCTGCTAGCGACCGGAAGTACTGACGACACACGAAAAGGTGATTTCACATATCTAAAAGTCATCATCTATTATCTTTAAGAAGTCTCCAGTTAATATCTTGGACCATTTTCGTAAAAAAGGGGGACAAAAATCCATTTTAAAATCAGAAAACTGTCCATAACTTGGAACCGAAGGTGAGTATTCCAAATTTGCCTTCTGATGAACAAAGTTCATATAATGACGCATAATTCCTGAAAGTTTCATAGAAAACCACCGATTAGTTTTCGAGAAATCGCCTGCACAAAATTTTGGGGAAAAAAATAATAATAATAATAATAATAAGAAACAGTAGAATCACTAGAAGGTCTTCCGCTGAAGACGGAAGACCTTAATAATAAGAAACAGTAGAATCACTATAAGGTCTTCCGTGAAGACGGAAGACCTTAATTATGAAATATGGAGAAAAAAAATCTATATATGTGGAGCGATTAGTTTCCACTTTAAATGTAACACTCAATCAAGAGATACATGTACCCGGTAATATAAAGCTGACAAGAAAAATAGTCTACTGACTATGTTAGTTTATTTTCAACAAGCGATTCTTGTCCTGCTCTTTTTTGGAAGGGATGGAAAATCATTCTTCCGTCGAGCTGCAGTAGTTGAATCATCATCAGCATGAATGGTCTTAACTTCATATTCATATACCTTGTACTCTGTACTGATGAATCTATCTGTAATTATAAAATTTAACAAATACAATATTATCTGCAGTCAACGTCAAAATATATTTCCCACTATGTCTATATCATATATATAGAATTTTGGTGAAAAACATGTATATGTAACGGGAAAAGAGAAAATGTATGGATGGACTGGGAATCAAACCTGAGACCCCTGCATCACTAGTCATGTGCTATACGTCAGACTGAGCTACCCTGGACAATATATATCCATGGCCCAAACCATTACATATTACATACATGTATATATAACTTGCAAAAGTTTACACCACATACATGTAAATTGCCAATTTTCTACACTTATTAAATTTGGCATAGCAAAATTTAAATGATGACTTAACCATTATCATTATTATGCTGACATCAAGATCCCCTGGCCTGCTATGGGTTGGTGGTCCTAAACCAGAAAGTACCATCTTGATGGCTGAAAGAAATAGATCAAATAAATATACATGTATACCAGCAAAACCAAACTTTAAAATTTAATTACTCAGCATATTAGTTGATTGGCAAATCACTCTTTAACCAGTAAATCTAACATTAAATTAAAATGCCCACTGCCTGGCCAATATTCTAACTATACAGCAGCAGTAATATAAAGATTTGTCAATTTCATCAGACCAGCAAACAACATGTAAACAGTTTCAATGTTTACCACACTGACACAGTTTTTACCAGTGCAGAAAAACAAAAAAAATCTGTCCAGGGTTCGACACTAAGGGTAGTCCGCTGGCCTGCGACAACTAAATATTGAGTTTGGACTACTAAACAAGCCTTTAAACTTGCCCTGCAGGGCTACTGTATGTAAATTTTACCAAACTGAAACATTCACTCAGAGCAACAAAAATAATTATAATTTACACAAAATTTACCTGATTATTGATAAATTAATTAAATTTTCAAACATGTTTTATCTTCAAAATTATTTTTGTAAGTCAAAATGTAAATACTTTAAAGGTGAATCAAAACACCTTAAATGATTATAAATGTGGAATTTTTTGAATAGAAAAATATCTTAGGTACATGTACAATCTGACAAAAATTAGGCCCCCAGTGATCTTGGAAATAAAAATAAATTATCTGTCCTTCACTGCAAATACATAATCTGACACCCATAAAATTTGCCCCCCATCAAATGAATGACAGTCCCTTTATTACATTCTCTGAATTTACTAAAACTAGGGTGTCAGTTTAATGCTGAATTTAAATAGGCCTATTATTATGAAACAGAAAGTATGTCATGTAAATATCTATAGATATGACTTACCAAGAGCTACTTTTGAGTTGATACCAACAGTGAGCATAAGCCTCTCCATCGTATTCCTTTCGGGGCCGGGATTTCCCGTGGAAAGTGTCGATAAATCCATAAATAGTACAGCACTATCAAACCCATTTACATGTAGGTCTAATGTATTGATACAATAAAGTACCGAGTCACCATCGCTTTCAAAGTTTTTGAAAAGATACAAACGATTGCCTTTATCACTGTGACTGAGAGCATATAAACTGATTTGTCAAGTTCCTCATCTCAACAAATCTTCGTCCGTCTTTCGATTTCATCCATGTCATATCATGATTGAGATTCAAACCAGCTGCGTCGTCTGCTTTGGAATAGGGGGTGCTAGTCGGTCGTTTGCGATACACAGACATTTTATATTTCATAAAAAGGTTTTATTGTTTTCTGTTTCCTAAGATGTTATATTCTCTCATTTGCTTTAATTTACTTGATCTACCTTTACAGCTGTGCGTTCCCGTGTACTTTTCTCGGAGCACGTTGTTTACAACTTGCAGTCCGCCATCTTGAACTAAGCGCATTTCCGGAATAAGCCAACCGAAAAATTCTAAATTTAGAATTCACATGCAATGTCACGTGATCGCTATCCGTAGCTACGTTAAGATAAAACATATTTTTTAGTTGAGGTAGAGAATTTTTTTCCGATTTTTCTTAAGATAAAGTCTTCAGACGCCTGTGCCCTGGGTCGCTGATTTTTTTCTTCTTTCGTCATTGTAGAGGACACTTTCGTATGAAGAGAATAATCTATTACATGTTTTGCAAATCCAAGAATCTAGCGTGCTGCCATAAGTATTTTGTCTAATCTTAGAAATCAAAGTTTAAATTAATGTAATATGTTCGAACTTTTGTCAGCGATCGACATTCATCAGAAACGTTTTTATAAACTATGTTTTGTCTTCCAGAAAATTCTTAACTTTTACGTCAATCATTGGTTTTAGGACAAAAATTCAAGTCCAAGAATATCGACTTATAGGCGAGTATATTCGGTTATAAATGTTTAAAATGCAAGTCAAGTCAGAACAAATATTAATGATTTTAATAATTATATTATAAAATGATATCAAAAGAATAAAAGCCATTCAGTATATCTTTGGTTTAAGTCGCTGCAAAAACAAAAATCTTTATTTTGTTAATTTGATTGTGACCACATGCAGAAAAAAAAATTC
>NW_026937044.1:0-7627 GCF_032062105.1 Saccostrea cuccullata
TTGTTTCTGACGTCACATTGTGAAAATGACGTCACTATGTAGATCACTTGTGACAAAAAATGGTTGTCTCCATCAGTACTCGTTGAACGACCGACTGTAAAATTTATAGTATATCTTGGAAATTCCTTTGCAGTTGCGTATAAAAAAGTGTACACAGTTTATCAAGACAAAACACCTCCTATAAATTTAATTAATCAAAGATTGGATTGATCGTTTTAGTGAAGGTAGGCAGATGGTTAAAAATGATATTTGTTCTGCTGCCCAGTGAAGGCAAGTTTGAAAAGACACGTGTTTTTAATTAAGCTTTATTTTATCAAAGATATACAATTTACAGTTTGAAAAATAGTTAAATATCTTAAAAACAATAATTTAATTATTAATTACCTATAAGTAGTTTACTTTAGATTTTAAACATATTAGATATGATACAGACCCAGATAGCAGGATGTTATTGGACCTTTGTTGGGCCAACAACGCTCCTTATGTTGGGCCACTGTTTGAATTAACATTGTAGGATTGGGGACTGTCATCGGCTTATAAGACAACCCACTGTCTGGCTCCATTTGTTATGAATGTAACAGTTAATATTGGGGCTACTGTTGGGCCAGTGTATTATTTCCTTAGATTGGGCAAACGTTATTTTGTATAATTGGGCCATTGTATAAGTAATGTAGTTTGGGCCCTAAATTGGTGTTGCTCACTTCGGGGCCCTTAAATCAGACCAACTTGTTGGCTTATTGTTGGGCCAATGTAACAGTTACAATTGGGCTATTGTTGGCTAAATAGATTTTTTAAATGCTAATCTGTAAATATTATTTGACAGTTGGGCCATTGTAAACAATTCTAATGTTGGCAGGAACGGTAATTTGCTCATCGGCCCTTAATCAGACCAACTTGTTGGCTTATTATTGGACCAACGAACGGATATCATTGAGCCATTGTTGGGCCACTTTTTCTTTCAATTTTAGGAAAACATCATTTTTGGGCCAACGTTGGTTTGTATCTTATTGGCTCTCCATCATGACAACTCATTTGCTCTTCACTGGTTGGCCATTTGTCCTCAAAATTGACAAACAAATATATACAATAAGGTTATACTAGTTTTGTAGTACAGTTAAATGGCAAAAGCCCTTTAATACTATCTTGTAGGATATATATGCTAGATTAATAGTTTAATACATATTCTCAATATCTCATAGAATTGCCATCAACAAGTATTGCATTGTAAGTAGCTCTACATTAATTAAATAACTGAGGAAAAAGAAATCAAAATATAAAATTAAGTTATAACATACTATAATTTTATTGCTCAGTGCATGAAGAAAACATTAATAAAGAATTAAAAGTCGATGCTCACTTCTTTAAAAAGTTCATTTAATCTTTAAATAAATACATGTAGGGTTTCATGACTGTGCGGGGAAATGGTACTCCCTCATCTGTAATGTAAATTATGCACAAGTTCAGTAAATTACAGGTATCAATAAGCACGTCTAACAAATAAACAAAGCCCTCCTGTTCTTAAAATAATACTAAAATGAATCCCGTCATTTTGTTTACTTACACAAAAAATGTTTCTGGCATCGTGTTTATAACCGACAAACAGACACAAAAAAGGGTAGAACTACAGGTATGTCACACCATATTACAGAAAAAAAGTTAGGCACTGCCACTTTCCATCTGATCCCTCTCCTAAATCTCCATTTCCTCTTCTCGAGTCTCCTCCTCCCCCTTCTTTTCTTCTCTGTCCGTTTCTTCCTCCCCCATCCCTGTCCTTGGCATACCTTAGCCATTCTTTGATTGTGTTCTCCATGTCTTTTTAGAACTTCAGTAACACTAAAATTGTAATATTTGGTACTTAATACATTTGTTACTTTTCTCAGTAAAGAGTAAACATACGATTAAATTTACAAGTATATCACTATATGTTTAAGCTGTCAATTAAGGAACAACCGTCTTTTTTGTTTCATGGTGTGATTAAGTGATTAGCTTGCGTGATGAAGGCATTTATGCATGATATTTATACGCTTGATAATCATCATCACAACAATTTTGATTCAATGTTGCCCCATATAAAATACATGTATTGAAAATTTGTTGTTACAATGAACAAATTTTAAATGAAAGAACCCAATTTATTTTTAGTACTGAATAAATTTTGTTTTAACTTCAGCAAGTTCATCATTTTCAAAATGTTTGATCATGTACTCGACGTTAAGTGTATATAAGTAAATTAAGTTAGACTTCGGAATTGTATTCTACTATATAGACACAAATTTCAATTTAAATAAGGAGCAAATTATTTATTGTTTTAACTGTATCAAAACACATTTTTATACTTTCATTTATTTTCTTGTATAGAAACAAAAAATTTAATCACTGATAATTTATTTTGTTTTGATAAATTATAAGAATTTTAAATTTATTTTAGCTAGCTTGATTTTTCAAGAAGGATTGGTTGTAGATTTATTTCTGATTGTAGAGACGATCAGATTTGTTAATATACAGATTTGTAACAATTAAATGTTTATACACATTGGCCATGTTGGTCCACATCGAACTAACATTGGGCAATTGAGCAAAATGACTGGCTCAACGCTCATTTGCCAACATTGGCCCTATGTTCTGTTACGTTTCGCCAACAATCTATTCCATTGGGCCATGTTGCTACGTTAGGTCATATCTGTAACACTTGCACATTGCCCCACATTTGGCCCACAATTCCTAGAGGAACATTGGGCCGAAGAACATGAATTGGGCTCAATACCATTCGCACATTGGCCCGATGTAACCAATTACATTGGCCCAACGTTGGCCCAATGTTAGCATGTGCTTATTTAGTGTTGCACCCATATATGGGCCTCCGCACTTCCCCGTGTTGCATTTACACAATTCCTACACATATCGTTTAAAAAACTAAACGTTAATTTGAGCTGTGCCGAAGGTAAAACATCATTAATACTTACAAGTGGATGAGATATGAAGAGATTTATATCCACATCCACGCTCCTCGCTCGTGCGACATTAAAAATGGCGCGGATATACAAGTAGCCCGGTTGTTGTCTACCCATGATCCTCAGTCAGATTCATGGTATATTGAGCCAACGTAGGGCCGATGCCAATCCCTAAACAAATATTTTCTCTCATGATTATAGTTTTATATGCCAACAGTTAGCCCAACATTAGCGCACTATTTATACATAACAAGCTATCAATATTCCATGTTGGGCCATTGTTGGCCCAATCAAGGTAACCCAACATAGATAATAGAACAATAATGTAAGATTGGGCCAACGGTGTTCCGCTATCTGGGTTATTACAAATAAATAAGCATATACACAATTCAAAAAATAGAATAAAACACTCTTTGGTGCTTGATCACTTAAGTGCAAAGTTAAAAATGTTGAAAATATCATACAATGTATCAAAACAAAAGCAGTCATCCAATGATAAGCATGGACATAGAAAGTCCTTTTAATTATTTAAGAATGTGCCAACCTTGTCCCAACGTAAAGCTCAGCAGCTAATTATAAAATAAACACCATCAATTAGTCGGAAGTATAATAACTGGGCCAACGTTAGGCCCAATATAAATATCCCATCTTTGAAAGACCTAAACAAAATAACACTTGTGTGTATTACAAACATTGTGCCAACGTTGGGCCAACATCCTACTACCAACTTGATAGGACACGTTCTTTAAGGGTGTATTACAAACAATGGGCCAAAGTTGGGCCAACATACTACTACCAACTTGATAAGGCACTTTCTTTAAGGGTGTATTACAAACAATGGGCCAACGTTGGGCCAACATACTACTACCAACTTGATAGGACACGTTCTTTAAGGGTGTATTACAAACAATGGGCCAACATAATACTACCAACTTGATAGGACACGTTCTTTAAGGGTGTATTACAAACAACTGGCCAACGTTGGGCCTACATATTACTACCAATTTGATAAGGCACTTTCTTTAAGGATGTATTACAAACATTGTGCCCACGTTGGGCCAACATACTACTACCAACTTGATAGGACACGTTCTTTAAGGGTGTATTACAAACATTGTGCCAACGTTGGGCCAACATACTACTACCAACTTGATAGGACACGTTCTTTAAGGGTGTATTACAAACAATGGGCCAACGTTGGGCCAACATACTACTACCAACTTGATAAGGCACTTTCTTTAAGGATGTATTATAAACAATGGGCCAACGTTGGGCCAACATACTACTACCAACTTGTAAATACACTTTCTTTAAGGGTGTATTATAAACATTGGTCCAACGTTGGGCCAACATAGGAATTCCGTCATGTTCGAGAAGGTTGACTTGGTAACATTGGTTCAACGTTGGCCCAACGTTGTTCCCCCAACGCCAACCATACAACCTTTAACAAATGTTGGCCCAACATAGTCATGCTATCTGGGGAGGAGGCACCCATTCTCTATCTACCTTGAATAAATCTCTCTCAAGACAGAAGATTTGGGTTTTAATGGTGGCCATGCTCATATTTTGGGAAGGATATTCTTATCCACCCATGCTGTTGCCGAGATTTGACCATATCTGACAAATGAACTATTCTCCTTATAAAAATTAACTTGCGTGGAAAGAAATTTTAAAAAAAACTCAGAAAAATCCTTCAGGTTTTGTGACAGAAGGCTATGGGGGAGGTCACGTGCCCTCCTATTAGCACATGATTCGCACATGAGCAGAAAGGTGACAGATGTGCGTTAGAATTAGAGAGGACTATATGACCAACACTGAAACCAAATACTGTTTCTTTTATGGAAGTTACTCAATTAGTTCGCGATTTTTTTATCATCCTCGTATTTTAAATGGTTTCGAGTGAATAAATGAACTTGAACTTGAACTTGACGATGTTATATCTGAAGGTAACAGACTAATGAACAATAATTTGCATTTATTGCTTTTCTGTGGGTGATTTCATATAATTAATAACAATTAAATTTCTAAGCAGACAAAACGGATATGAATAAGAGAAAAACACCCAAGATCACAAAGATTCCAATATAGGATCTTTTAAATAAAACATAGAAAGGGTGATATTTAAAGAATACTCCATAAATGATGAAAATAATTCAGATGTAGAGGAAAGATTGTCCTGTTTTTGAGACAATGTCGCTGAATTGTAATCACTGGTTATGGAAAGATCGAACTGGAATCTGGAATAATTATCAAAAGAAAATTAATAACAAACTCATGAAGTGCTACAAAAGAAATCCCAAAGCCACTGTGGTTATCTTATTTGAAGAACATCTGAAATAATTAACTTTCTACAATTATTAGGAAATTGTTTCTGTTATTTGGTAATTTAAAAAAAAGATTTAGTGTCTTAAACCTTTGACTCCTGAGCTGAAATAATATACTAGAATCGAAGTTTTTCAGTCGCAACAGTATCGCCATAGGAACTGTGGTATCATTTTTGAGTGAACATTATCAGTTAGAAACTTTCAGCTTATGAATCATTTAACATTTTGTCATCAACTGGCTGTTGATTAGTTGAACATATGATCCCAGGGTTCAGCAATTAATAGTTTATTAATTAATGCAGCCATGGCCCATTCTGCCAAGGAGCAAGTACGAGGGCTGTTCGGAAATTATTGAGACAATTACATTTACTCCATAAAGGACGGAGATAATATCAGGAAAATTCATCAACATTTTATAAAGAACGAATAAAACACTTATGCAAAATTTCCAATTCCTATGATAATAAGAAAAGTTTTGGTGAAATAATAAACATGCATATGTCTATCGACCCGGAGCAGCATCACTATGTCATTTTAACGACACGTCAGCCAGGGATGGTTTTGCATGTAAAACGATGGGAAGCTTTTAATCTTTTTCCTTCTTTGTTATTACATATAAAAAGTACAAAAATGAAACAGTCTTATTTCTTAAACTATTCCTTAAAAATGTATGCTGTTGCTACCCAGTGTAATATTTTTATTTGTGGGAAAAGATGACTTAAAATCATGCAGTGTCGATTTATGCAACGAGGGTCAACGATATTGATACTATAACGATATTAATACCGTACGTAATAAGTGATGGTCGTCCGGAGCTTTTGATTTTACTTGGTTGAATTAATTGTAAAAAAAAATGTATACCAATGAAATAACAAACCCTTACACATTATTTTTTTTTCTTGTAGTTATTATTTTAGCAGGTCGTTGTGTCTGGAAAAAAGTTCTACATTGCGCTACACAAAATTTTAGGTATGTTCGCTGCTCCGCCCTTGACGTCAAAATTCATTTTTTTCGTTCTTAGCAGATTTCTCTACCGCGCTTAATTTTTTTATGATCTCCGTATTCCTGATCAAAACTCTAACAAAGTTGGACAATGTGAATTTGAATTAAAGCTGAAAATTTATACACATAAACAGAATTATTTTCGCTCTTATTATGGGTTCACGAAGAGTTAGAACGTTGGTGTTACATATTTTCAATATCTGATTTCGAGACTGCTCCGGGTAACCTTACTGATGACGCATTTATATACCATTGTACAGAAATATTTAATATTTGTAAAATATTTTTCGCTTTTATTAATTCTTAATGTATGTCAAACGTATATGCAAATTTGCACAGAAAGACGTTCATTAAAAGCAAAATATACACAATGTCTATATAATTTTCGAACAGCCCTCGTAAATTCATATTACGTGTATTTTTGTATTTGTTGAAGTTGTTTCCTTTATTAAATTTTATAAACTAAAATCTTAGTGTTTGGCTTCTCTGATAATGTTAATTTTATATGAAAATCACAATATTTTGGAAAGGTGTATAAAAAATGACTGCATGATATTAAAAATCTGCGCAAAGCCATGCGCGGTCGAATTTAACGTAAAACACTTTGTGTTTAAACGCAATAACTTTGCGATTACATGTAGATGCAATGGTTTTCGCGATTAAACGCAATAATATTTTTGCGTTTAAATGGAATAATGTTTGTGATTAAACGCAATAATTTTGCGGTTAAACGCTATATTTATGTGATTACTCTTACAAAAAAAGTTAACTATAGTTTACTATTGTTAACAATAGTTTACTATAGTTAACTATTAGTTTACAATTATAGTAAATTGTGTAGAGTGTAAAAGTTATCACTATGGTAAATCAAAGTTTTCTAAGTGTTTACTTTTGTGTCATAGTTATCAGTATTATTAATAGTAAATCAAAGTTTTCAAAGTGTTCACTATAATAGTAAATCAAAGTTTTTACCATAGTCAAGAAAAGTTTTCATAGTAATCACTATTATAATAGTTATCCATTTTCATAGTTATCACTATAATAAATCAAAGTCACAAAAAGTTCACTGTAGTAGATCAAAGTGTCAAAGTGTTCACTATAGCAAATCAAAGTGTCAAAGTGTTCATTGTATTAAATCAAAGTTGTCATAGTGTCAAAGTTTTCACTTTAGTTTATATAGTATTTTTTGTTAAGGTAAACGCAATAATTTTAGCTATTAAATGCAATAATCTTTGCCTTGAACCGCAATAATCCCTACTTATAAGGATTTGTGTTGCATTTAAACACAATGTTACTGTAGTTTCAAAATCAAACATCAATTAGCCAAAGCTTATAATTACATTTTTAGAA